>NC_052947.1:6989212-7165617 GCF_013358895.1 Oreochromis aureus
GCATAGCAACCATAACAACGCATGTATTTTCTGAAAAATCACAAAATGAAACTCAAAACTTAAAGAGGGATAAGATGAAAACGGTAACAGATATGAAAAAGCTGAATCATTAATGAATAGCCCAATAATTTGTGAACATTTTAAAGTTTGAATGGTTGTTCTAGGCGAAAGTATGAGAATGTAGTTAAGTTTCAAAAACAAGCAAGTTTTAGCAGAATTGTGGAAGTTTTCCATTCATTTCAATGGGACAAAAAAAAGCATAAAAAGCTTAATATTTTAAAAAGTATAATAGCATAAAATACCAAAAGTCATAGCCATCATTAGCAGAAATAGCAGAATAGTTTAAAATTTGAACGGTGAAAATCGGCTGAAAATTGTTAAAGTAGTTAAGTGCCAAAAAACGTACAAAAAGTGGCAACTAGAATAATAAAGTATAAAGAATAAAGAGAAACAGGAACTCAATAGTGTGGATGCATAAAGCATCCACACAATAAAGTATAAAGAATAAAGAGAAACAGGAACTCAATAGTGTGGATGCATAAAGCATCCACACAATAAAGTATAAAGAATAAAGAGAAACAGGAACTCAATAGTGTGGATGCATAAAGCATCCACACAATAATAATAATAAGAATAATAAATCCGACGAATAGTAATATGTGTGCCTCTTTCCATAGGCACACATAATGAGTTCCAACTACTTAAAAACCTGTTATAAGTTAATACACCTTTATTTTTTTGAGTAGTTTGAACAAGTGTGTTTTTTCAAGTTATCAGTACTTGAATATATTGATTAGTTTCTGACATTGCCCTCAAATAATTTGAGTTTTAACACTGACGTCACTTACGTGCCTCACGTGCGTGCGCACGTGCGCCACCTGTTTCTTTATGAAGTGCTGGCAACCATCTTGGATTCCTCGCTTCGAAAAGTGCGAATGCCCGCTTGTTACTCCGAAAGAAACTTGTGGAAAGTTAATATCCGAACAGAAATAAAAACATTTGTGAAGGATTTTTTTTGCTGCATTGCCTTTGACGCTGGATAAAGGAGGACGTGCTGTGGTATGTTACGGACTTTTGAACTGGAACAGCTAACGCTCTGCACTTGGCTAGCTGCATTTACCGCCTATGCAGCAAATTTGTCTTCAGGAGCGCTTTTGTGGTAAGTTTTATTTTTTCTGAAACTGTAGTTCTCCTTTGTAATATGGTTTTTTATCATCATAAATGTACAACTGTAGCAGGCATTTAAGAATTACATGCATGAGTCGTTTTATCCATGTCGCCTTGGCCCCAAAGTGTTTTGCATGAATTATGCTAATAAGCTCACATTTAGTATAACACATTATTAGTCCCAGCAGAGGCACTACTCATACTTTTCTTATCTCTTATTATTTTAAAAGGAGTCTTTAGAAGGCGTTTCTGGATTTGCAGATTATAAACTACCTTGTGGTTAAATTGTTGAATCAATATGCACTGCTGCGCTGCTTCACACTTAGCGCATACATGGATATTGACTTTGGCTAACCCATTTGCTAACTGGTGGAACTTGAAACTTACGTTTAGTTCTCTGGAGTTGTACATATTAAAACTGGGGCAGCAAAATTGTAGGCACAGGACACACTTACAAAAGCAGTGATTACTCAATACATAATTAGGCGGTATTACTTGGTTTACCTTGCAAATAAATGTAGAAGCTTCTGAACTGTAAAATTGTTGTGCCTGGTCTATTTTAGGTTAACTTAAGGGTGAATCCATCAATAATATATTTACCAAACAGTTATTTTTTCATTTTATTTTATTCTGATGCCCAGTGTTTATTAGTGAAAGACTTATTTTTTTTTTTTCTGTCAGGGGCTGGGTCTGTGACCCAGCATTTTGAGTTTTTTATGTATTTTTACTTTCTTATGTTATATTGAAATGAGGTGAAGTTCATGTATTGTTGTTATTATTAGTTAAGGTTTAGTTGAGTTCTGGGCTAGTTATGTTTCATCTGTGTCTCCTTGGTTATGTGTCTTTTCTGTTCTCTGTGTAGTCTGTCTTGTCTTCTGTGTTTTACTGTTATGTCCATGCCAGGGCAGAAGTAAATTTTCAGGGGTGAAGATGCTGTTCACCTTGACCAGCTAAGACTACAGATTGTAGATGAAGTCGAGAAAAGTGAAAAGAATCCTGTCCTGATTACAAAGCTGATGCACACAACTTTGGCCTTGCGATGCAAAGAGATCATCAATGATGACCTACCAGTAGGTCAGATCCGGGATTGCTGGCCTACTCTGAAATTCCAGTCCCAGGTAAGAATGTATATAGATGTATCTAACAAGATGTATTTTATATCAACTTCTGTTATCTGGCCTGTCTGAACAAATTATGCCTTTGGAGTGTAAGGATTTTGATGTATTTTGCAAAGATTTGTAGACTAATTGAAACTTGTAAACATAAATTTATCCTGTGTGTTCAGATCTGTGCAGAATTCCACAGGATTACAAACCTCCACCTGAAGAACCACTTTTATGCTGTGTTGGACCAACATGCTCCCCTGCTCCAGAGCTTATTCAGAAGGAAAGCTGTTTGCACAGGGAACGTGTCTGATGTCCTGTCTCAGCTCTTCAGAAGCTAGAATCTCCAGGTTCGTGGGTTTTGTCTTGTTTTTGAGCTTTATTTAATTTGATCAATTTTTCAATTTTAACTACCATTCTTGACTAGGTAAGCCAATAATTTAAAATAAAGATTTTCTTGTGATGTAGGAACAAGCTGATATCCATGCTCAACGTGCTGGCGTGCTTCATGCCCTCCCTGCCTATTTGTACGAAGACACCTCTACCTTCATCAAAACTTCGGATGTAAGTTTTGGACAAAGTTGTGAACAATATCTTAGTAGCATCCTTGTATAGATTTCACCAAACATTGTGACATTTTGACAGTGTGAGAAGCATCTCCATGCTTGGATCTGTCTACAACAGTGTCCATGTCACATAATGGGAAACACTACATGTTTTTAATGTGTGTAGACCTTCTATAATGTTCCTAGCCCAACCATACATCACTGTACAAATGAAAAAAATATAACTCCCATTGACTTTGTTGTTATTGCTACGAAGAGGTATGACTTTGCTTTACTAAAAGTACTATTTTTGTCAGTTTATTTTCTCAAATCTTTGGTGTGTTGTGGCTTTTTTTGTTGTTCAAACAATTGATTTCTGAGCTAGTAATAATCCAGAAATGTGACTTGTATAGATGAAAGTAAGAGAAATAGGAATGCACTAACATGTAGTAATTTTGTTTTCTGTAGATGATGCATACTGATAGACCAGATATTAGTGAAGTGCCACTTGGACTCCTCCTGATCAGAGCCAATTCCAGCGATGCAACATTCTTCTGCCCTGAGAAGACTGCAGTTTTGGTCGAGGGTAACATGATCATTGATTTCACCACCCTGGCTGATGCATTTCTAGTAATATTTGGACTTACCTACGCCCTGCACCTAAGCTACCCAAAATGTTTGGCCAACATTTTTGACTTTATTCAGAAAGTTTTGATGGGTCTGGAGGGTGGGAAGTTAAAGCCCAAAGTGCTGAGTCTTAAAAATGATCTTTTGGCAGCAGAATAATGTCCAGGATTCCTACACAGCCCTCAAGTGCCTGTTAAAGCAAGTAATTCAGTTTATCATGTTTCCAAGTCTGGATAAGTTTAAAAAAAGAGAGAGAGAGAGAGAGAGAGAGAATAGAATAAAGAAATCTTTGCAGACTCTGTTTCATACTTCATTATCTAAAAGCCACATCCAAAGTAAAAGGGGTGATTTTATTTTATTTTTTCCCCATCATCACTTGTGTTTTAGTTGATTGTGTTTTTAGTCAGATAACTGTAAATCCATACAGAAAATGAAGGACAATCTCACTACATTTCTGGCTTCTAGGTGGGATCTTGAATGTCACTTAAGGAACGTTCCTCCTGAACTACTCATAACTGACATAAGGCGGTAAGGAGGTTTATAACACTTTGTTTTATGTTTCTAAAGAAGTATTTTTCTATTTAAAGTTTTATTGCTCTGTTGTTGAGACTGTGATTGCACTCTACAAATGTGCATTTTGCATAACCACAGTATTGGCATATTAAAAAGGTTACCAATTATATTTCAGTGTATTAGCTGCACTATACGGTAATTTACTTTCATTCAGTTTTCCCACTTAATAATGCAGGATTTTCTTTTCCTTTTGTTTTTTTAATAAAAAGGTCATACTCATGTGTTAATCAAATCTGAATACTCTTAAAACATGTTGTGAAATTCTTTATTTCTAATATTGTAACCTTGTGCCAAAACTGGACATTTCTGACATTATTCCCTATAAAATGTGGTGGATTTATGTCTTTGGGCTTTTTGTCAGAAAAGCTATGTGTTAAAGTAACTCAATAAATTTGTAACTTGAATTTATATTTTCTGTCTTGTGTTTTACAAGTGTAATTATTTTGGGCACATTTTTATATCAAATTCAAAACACAGTAGATTTGGATATTACAAGAGTTTTATTTTTAAATTTTTGAGTTGTATTAGCTTAAAATGGTTAACATTTTGAAACTAAATATTAATTCCTAAAAGTTACTTAAGCTAGATTTGTACTTGAAACTCAAAATATGAAGTAGAGAGTACTAAACCAAAAATGTGGATATAACATAAAAACATTTATCAATAGTACTTAAAAATATTTATTTAAAACTAATAAATAAAGTGTGTTTATTTAACTTTTATTTTTAAGTTTTAGTTACTTAAAATATTTTATGTAATCAGTTTCACCAAAGGTTTTGAGTTAACTTAACTTATTGGGTTTTACAGTGTAGTTGAGCTTTTTGATTAAAAATGGAAGGTGAGAACTTAGAGGAGGACATCCCAGTTTTGAAAAGACTGAGCTGGGGCAAAAATGACAGCACCTGCCACAGCCACCTGAGGCTTCTCGATGAGAGGTGAAACGTCTTCAAGAAAATTATCGAAGTCCAGGCGCTTTTCTTTCCAAGCTCCTTAGACTACGATGACCTGGATGACTGAGAATCTTCACAGACATATCTTTCCATAATATCCTTTTTTATAATGTAGTACATGTGTACAGTGTAGTAAAGATAATTTCTTTGTATTTATTTTTATGTTACACAGACTTTATGTAATTGGCCTGAGTCTGTGGACTTTTGTTACACTGTAAAATGTAATATTGTGTTTAATTAAAAATATTAAATAGGCTGAACTAAATTTTTATCAATTTGTTATTAGAAGTCAATTTAAATAAGTTACCAGTACTTTTTATGCAAAAACGCTGATAAACTCCATTTATTTGAGTTGTCTTAACTTAGAAAAACTAAGTAAGCTGGAAGTTTTGCTTCTCAGTGCGGAAGGATGAAAGATGTGTTTTGAAAATGCCACGTGACTACCGTCCTCCTCCCTGATCAGTCCGCATGTTCACGGTGCATTTTTTATGGAATATGTTGAGCAAACCTGGAGAAGCGTCAGCTCAAGATATTATTGTTGTCATTGCTGTGGATCTTTACCTGATACACTGACTTGGTGAGTAAATGTTTACTCTTATTCAAACTGATTTGTGGCTTCTCTTAGTTTAGCACCAGGTTTAAAATCTTGCTAGCTAGTTAGTCTTAGCCTAGCGTTGCTGCTGCCGCTGGGCTCATGTTACTTAAAAATTAACACCACAGCCTTAAAAACCTTACATAAAACTATGTGGTGAAATTTTCTGTTGATTGTTTGAAATAAATAAGTGAGATAAGAGCCCAGACAAAATTCTTCGGGAGGTGCAGCCGTTAGGGGTGGGGTAGGTGTGGGATGTGGGGGGTGGATAACAGAGCACTCCGAAAACGTGGAAGCACTTTTGCAAATATGTGATATTTTGATAAATTAAGTAGATATTTGAGCATTACACAGCTACATTGTCGCCTGAAAATATCTTAAAAGGTTATTTTGTGACCCAGAAAGGGTAGTCTGGGGAAAAGGAGGATCGCATTTGTCGGCCACGGTTGTCGGAGCCTGTGCGTACTTGTAAGCGCGGCAATGGCGGAGGTGCGCCGCTGAAAAACTTATTACTTTTTCTGGGTCACAAAATAAACTTTTGGGCTCACGTTTTCGGAGACGTCTATTTTTTTTTTCATGCTTTGTGGCAGCTTTAGAACATCTGTTGCGTCTATTAATGTCAAATCTAGCCTTTATTTAACAACATAAGCAAACTCTATGTTACAATGATTGCACAGCCATTAAGGATCAAATCAGTTTCTGAAAAATGTTCTGTTTTTTCTCCCTCTGCTTGCTTCTTACTGTCTTTGAGGCTCGGGACCAGCACTCCTGTTGTTGGACAGAAAGACATCAGTAAGTATTTTGGTTTTCCAATATATTAGCAACTGTCAGTGACATTTATATTAATCAGGCTGAACTTTAATCATACTTTAGATCAGCCTGTTTTACTTATTGTTTTATTTGTGCTTTGGTTTGGGGAAGTTGTTTTTTTACTGATCTTTTCCTTTCTTCTGTTATTAGACTTGAGATATGACTGCACTGTGCTGTTGCTGGTGACTCCAGTTAATTCTACAAGACATGCTGTGTAAGTAAACAAACAACAACAGTTTGGTCTGCATTTCTTGAAAGATCACATCCCCCAAACTTAGTTTAGAGGGTCTACACTGTATATAGTGAAGTCTGCAAGTTTTCTAACAGCAAAATCTGTTTTGTGCCCAAAATCATTTTGCACATCATTAGAATGAAAGTTATTGGCCATGCTTGCATAGCCCTTTTTAAAATGATGCTTTCATGACATTGTGTGTTGCATGGTGGTCACGGCTATCCAGACTGACAATTGGGACATTGAATGTCACCTCTCCGGTGGGGAGGGAGCCTGAGATTGTCTAAATTGGAGTCTGTTTTATACCAAATGCAGAAAAAAATGTTTTAAGAAAGCATTAAGTTCATGTTCCAAAAAACATGATTGTTTGCTTGCAGGACACCAGGAGAGATGAGTCCTCCGTCACAGATGGTGTGGTCAGTGAAGATGGTCGCCTGCAGGTTCAAGCTCATTACATCTCCAACCCACATCCACTGCCACTGTACTTAAGGGAAGTTAAAGACTTTCTTCTGCACCTACATTTGGATCACCTAAATCAATGACAGTCATTCAGGCAGTAATGCCTGGACTGGAAACAAGCATCCTTAAAATATTACAACATTCCAGCTCCTGTGTTGGAATGACAAACGAATGTGTTGTTTAAATTAGAGACTGCACTTGTGACAGAACAATAAATATTTTATGTTGATTATATAAATAATGTAAGTACAAAACAAACTTGTGGTAGGCCTAAACTTATTTTCAGAATAATTACATCTGAGACTTTGTTTCGTTGTAAGATTATAACAGTGATGGCAATATAATTGTTTGTTGTTCAGTAGAACAGTGTCCAGTATGTTGGCTGTTATACTTTGTTGTGTTTGAAAATAAAAGTTGTGCTCATTTTAACATCATTACAAAAATTGTTGTTAATTATTTTTAATCATATTCATGGTACCACAAATTGTTTTTTTCATTTAGTTGAACTTGAAATGTTTGTCAGTAGGTAAAGAATAGTATTGTCAGAAAGTCAGAAATATCAAGTTATTCTTAATACTGCAGACTTGCAATGTATAAGTTGTCCTAACAGTCATCTTAAGTAAGCTTTACTTAGTTTTTTTGAGGCAACGAGTTTCCATAATTTTTTTGAGTTCTGGGAACTAACAAGGCTGTACAGTGTACTCAAAATGAGTAAGTTGCCCTAACTTGGTCATCTTACGTAAACTTGATCCAATTTTTTTGAGTTCTGGGAACAAATGAGCTTGTACAGAGTACTCAAAATAAATACGTTGTCCTAACTTAGTCAATTTTAGCTAAGCTTTACTCAATTTTTTTGAGGCAACGAGTTTCCATAATTTTTTTGAGTTCTGGGAACTAATTAGATTTTACAGTGTATGAATATTATCTTATGTTCTGGTTGCTATGTATTCTGTTAAGGTTTTGTGCTCCCTCTGTTTAGTGTTGAGTCATCCCTGCTCATGTGTTCCCTCTGTTCGCTGTCTGCGTATATTTCCTGTTTTACTTTGAAGGTCTGTGTCTCTTGTCTCATCATGTCAATTAGGATCAGCTGTGCCTCCCTCCTGTTTTGCCATTCCTCGTTCCTCCGTGTGTGTATATATAGTGTGTGTTTGTTTATTAGTGCTGTCCTAACACTCTCGCTTCTGTTTGTATATCACTCATTGTAAATAAACTGCTCACTCGCATCAAGCCGGTGCCTGCATTTTGGGTCCTTTACTCTCACACACCACATGACTGCTGCCGCAGCTGTGACACTTTATCTTTACATCATTTAGAAAACAGAAATTAAACTAAAAAAAAACAAGCACTGCTATATATGACCACAGCTTATTGTTCACTATTCTCTCACACATAAAATGAAAGAAAGTTTTCTTGCGTTTGGCTGATTGCGCAAATCATTGTTGTAAAGAGGAAGGAAACCGGTTTATTTCATCACTTTTATTTCTGTCTTCTGCCTACAGACCAACACAAAATGGAATCTTTACAGACAATTTAATTCATTTTTAGAAGTGGAATTGTTTATTGATGGGTCTGATTCCTGGATACTTTATTTACCTGGGTTTTTTTTAAGTTTTTATTGTCTCTAAAGTCAGATAAGTGAAGCGACTATGAGTTTAACTGGTGTGATGGGAAGATTTGTTGTTGCCCTTCTCTCTGTGTCAGGTACTGTATATCTTACATTTAGATTTCTGTATATATACATTTACATCTGCTGAGGTAAAAGATGGGGATGTGGGAAAATAAGGTAGACTCAGGCAGTTTAGTTTTTAAAAAATATATATACTGTATGGAAATTACAATGTGGTTCAGTGTGTATGTGTGTGCATGTGCTTGCAGAGGTGGGTTCATTTTCTCATAGTTACTTTAAATAATTGGTGAGACTGATTGAAGACTTTGATTCTTGTCCTGTGTTATCTCTTCCACACATTAGTATGAGTGTTTTGTCTTATTACCCGACTGTTAAGAGAAGTTGTTCATTTTATTTGTGTTATCTCATGTCCTCTATGTTACAGTGGTGCAGAGTCAGACTGAATATGGAGTGACTTACACTGTCACTCACATCTATGCTGTAAAAGGATCAACAGTGGACATACAGTGCACCTACACATACCCACCAAGAAAAAATAATCAAAGTACTGAAGTTCAAAAGAGGTTGTGGTACACTAAATGGAACAAAAACGTACCTGTGGATCTAATAACTGACCCAAACTACAGAGATAGAGTGAAGTATTGTTTTCATGGGAATAACTGCACTCTGAGAATCACAGACCTGAGAGAGAGTGACTCAGCTAAGTACATGTTCAGGTTTGAAACAAATCAGCCGGGTGGACGTTTTAGTGGTTTAAATGGAGTCATTTTGTGTATCACGGGTAAGATTTTTATTATCAAAATAAATCATTAATGGGGTTTCAGAGTCACTTTGTATATTTGAATAAGAGTGGAGTATTTAAAATATGTTCCACTATGAAAATTTTAAACCTCTTTGATATCAAACATTTTTACCGTGTTTCCTCCTCCAGATGCTCCAAAGCTTCTCTCTGTGTCAGTGAGTCCCTCTGCTGAGATAGTGGAGGGCAGTTCAGTCACTCTGACCTGTAGCAGTGATGCTAACCCAGCTGCTAAATACACCTGGTACAAGGAGAATGGTCATGCAACTCTAAGTGAGGAACAGACTCTGTTTTTCCGCTCCATTCAGTCCTCCGACTCTGGACAGTATTACTGCATCACTGTAAAGAGCCTGGAGTTAAAGTGCTCTGGATACAAATTTATTGATGTGAAATGTAAGTTTAACTTAAAACATACACTTTCTCCTGCTCTTCTGTTTGACATTCACATTATGCAGCTGTAATGTTTTTATCAGCTTCAGAAGATTTATACATAACTGTTTCTAGATATAGATTCAGGAATTTTAATAAGGAAGTTATCCTCAAAACTGTCTTTAAAGAAATACCCAGCATTTAATGCAACTTTATATCTAATAGAAGTTTTTTTTTTAATTATTATCATTAACAATACCAACTAACTATTAAATCATTTTGAAAAAGCATTTTTTTTTTGCATTTAGAAAAACAAAAAACGTTTTTCCCCCTTTTAAGTGGTCATAGAGTGACTTACAGAAATCACCGAGTCTACTTTCTTAGAGTTTGTTTAAAGACAAACTAAAATAAATAAAGAAACAACATTTCTTTTCCTAATAACCCAGCATTCAAGAATTATTTCTCTATTGTTACAGTTTTCCTGATTCATGTGTTATTTTGTTGTAGGGATCAACTAATGATGGGAATTTACTGTTAACTGCACCTACCAAGCACCAGACTTCCATAGATGTACTTTTCTGAACTAACTCTAATCGCCTGGTCATCAAGCCTCTATTTAGGCCAACAATAGTCACTGAAAACATTAATGCATACATTAATTATTGCATCAACAAAATGTTGATGTTTCTTCCTCCAGATGCTCCAAAGCTTCCCTCTGTGTCAGTGAGTCCCTCTGCTGAGATAGTGGAGGGCAGTTCAGTCACTCTGACCTGTAGCAGTGATGCTAACCCAGAAGCTAAATACACCTGGTACAAGGAGGGTGAAGATTCCCCTAAAACGTCAGGACACAACTTCACCATCAGCAACATCGGAGCTGAGCACAGTGGGAGTTATTACTGTGTGGCCCACAACAACAGAGGGACTCATAACTCCACCTTACAGCTGACTGTTGTAGCAGGTAATGGTTTCCATTTAGCAAAGCATCATTTGAATCTAGCAAAAACAAAAAAAGGTTATGTAGATTTAATGACCATTGTGACTGTTAGCGCCATTTATAGTTATTACATGTTTTATTTTGAAAAGCCTAAAAAGGATATGGTGCTTTTGTTGTGAAAGGTTTGTGAGAAATAAACAAGCGAGTGGCGGAGCGACACGATGGTTTTACCGTCGTTGTTGCACAAACCGACGCGTAAAACAGCCTCTTGTCCATCCAGACTCTGATTTTAGATATAAGAAAAATAGAGAACTCCAAGAAGAAACAAGATAGCCGCTACAGTGACCAAGCTCCAACCTAACGGGACGTGAGGGCAATAAATCCGGGTACCTGGCAAAACCTGAAAAATGCTCAATCTCCTCATGATTTATCACTGCTCTTCCTACATACATTCATTGCATGTTTAGATAGATTTGTTTGTTTTACACTTGAGATTTTTCTGACTTATTTTTTCAATACGAGGTGTTTTGGTATTCAGGATTCAGACTCATCTGCCTTCCTCAAAACAAAGACACAGAAGCAGATTTTCAGACTATACATGGGGCTGCATGGCTGTGCTCCTTTATGGGACAGCAGGTCCCGAATATTATATAACACTTATTTAACTGTAATTTTCTTATATTTTATTCATCATGCATACACTGTTTCCATAGGAGCATGGAAGGTAACAGCTGCTGGAGTAACTTTTGCTGTTCTCCTCTCCATCATAGCCCTCTCTGTCTTCTTGTGGATTTGGTGAGAATTTGTGTTACATCATTCAGATTCAGTTTATCAGAAACAATAAATGTCATCTCATTGCTCATCATTGTTTACTTTAACCAGGAAAAGGAGATCCTCTAAGGAATTATCTCAACCTGGAAACAGAGCAGGCAACAGAGAACAGGTGAAAACAATCATATCATTGTTGTGCTACACAACAACACTCACTTCTAGTATAGAAAAAAATCAGCTGACTGAGAAATGAATCAGCTCTATCGTTGATCATGCCAAGATCTATCCTTTAAATTTTATCATATGTCAAGTTTGTACCTAATACAAATTTTTCTATGCCACGTCAACCTGATCAGAAACAGCCACAGGATCAAGAAGACCTTCAGTATGCCAGCATCCATTTCCCCCAAATCCAGGCCGATCCTCTCTACTCCAGCATCAGAGGAACTCAGTCCCACATACACATGAAGGAACAGGAGGTTACCGAGTACACTGCTGTTAGATTTAAGAGAGACGATGGGGCCCTGAGGTGAAACAGCTCCTCACACAGAAATGTTCCCCACTACAAAGTGAACTGTTTGTGAAATACATTGTATAAACAACATCATTAGCCGTTTCCGGGTCCTAAACTCCGTCCGCTTCGGGTCCCAAAGTTAAACAAACACTGCAGCATCACTGAGAGCTAAAAACTGTCTAAATTCTTTCATCTGTAATAAAATGATCAGTGTGGCTGCTCTACCAGGTGTAACTATGAAGTTGTGCATTGTTATCACTTGCATTGTTACCTTGTTATCAAATTAAATTAATATTACAATTAATTACGTTTGTTGGCAGAAATTTCTCTTTTACATGATTAATCCATTTTTGCTGATATTCTGGCTCATTCTGTGGCACATCTCAGCACACAAAGTCATCATTCCCTTTTTATCACATTACCTCACCTCAGTACAGTCATACTGTGCAACAGTCATCAAACTCAGCACTAACTATTGTGCAAGAAGGAAGGAAGCAACTGGACTTCTGCCTTGTGCTTATGGAACTGTCGACAGCCCGCTTCTGAATTGCACAAGTATTGCTGCGTTTCATTTAGTTTAAACAGATGTTATCTCCCTGCAGAGATGTTTTATTGACACACAAGGAAAAAGAGAAGAGCGGCTAGTTTTAAATAAAAAACTGCAGTGTCTATATTTCCACAGAAATGTGACTTAAATAGAAAATCACAGACATGTGATATTGATCCTGTTAGAAGGGTGAATGCTGCACAAAGCTGACAGAGTAGCTTAGCTGTATACCAATAGCGTTTTGACAGGACAAGCAAAGCAAGCAGTGCTTGCCTTGCCTCTTAAAAATAGACATAGATTAAAATGTACCAAAGTAAATAAATCTCTATCCTTTCATCTGAGACAGAATTGCCATAAAGCTGGTGCTGGCAAGCTGAGAAGCCAGCGGCTTTTTTTCTGTTGCTTAGTGCATGTTCATTGTGGATAAACCTCTGGTGCTTTACAGTAAATTGACAGGAGACCAGTGTGTGAGGCAAGCTGCTGCTGGCTCTGCTTTCACTGAGATCAGTTACAATCTGGGATTTGTATGAATGCACAGCTAGCATTCACAAGTAAATAAGTAAATAAGCTTCAGTGATTTAGCATCATAACGGATGATCTTCCTCTTGCTAACCACCTTGGTCAACATGTGTGATGTAAAGAAAGAGAGTTTGAAAAAGTTGTTAATAATATCTTGAGTATATTATCAAGGAATTATCAAGATCCTCAGCAGAGTTTTCAGATTAGCATCTATGAGAACCTCTGAGCTGTTTTGCTAAAACTCAAGCTAAATTTTTCAACAATATTTTAATCTCATCTGTACATATTGATGGTTAATCATGTCACACTGCCAAACCCTTTAATTCTGGATACAGTGCAGTATCATTTTGCCATGAAGAACTAAGGTACTTCTAAAGGCAAAGATTCAATAAGGCTGGAAACATTCCTCAGAGATGTTGGGGCAGTTTGACATGACAGGATCACACAGTTGTTGTAGATTTGATTGACTGATTGATTGATCATACTTTATTCATCCCGAGGGAAATTGGATTAAGGCTGCCAGCCGTGCCAGCGCCGTCTTACCCTTCCGACCATACATACATTACACAAACATCACATGGGGAAGACAGGTCAGAGAGGTATAACATGGAAAAGCACAACATGAGGAAAGATAAGGAGAAAAAAATAACTTCCCCCAGACTGAGCTCCAACAGGGAGATCAGTTTGAGAACAGAAAAAAACACCTCTGCACATAGCACATGAAAAAAACTCTAATACACCAAAGAAACACATGACAAGCAACAGGGGTGGGTAAAGGGTGAGAGACAGCCAATGTAGACAGTACATCCGGGCCTGCAGCCTATGCGCTGGTCTCCTTGATCCACAGTCAGCATCGGAAGGAAATAAGCGAAATTTCTGCCAAATCCTAAAGGTGCTCTATTGAACTAAGATTAGGTCACCTTCTCTGCAACCTAAATGCTTTGGGTTGCTGCCATGTGATTAGATGATGAAGTATTTCTGTTACTGAGCAGTGGAACATAATGAAGTGGCTTGTGTGTTTATTTTAGATATTTACTCGAGTATTTACAACATCATTATTTACAAGTAAATAATGACAGTGTAATGATTCATGTACTGTTGTTCATCTGTGGTTGTATTTATTTAAAAAAATGGATGTGAGTGAAACAATCAATTTAAGAGTTTCTTCTTTGCTTCTGCTTTGGCTCTGTAACAACATCCTGCTGCTGTAGTTTACTGAGCAGCTTCAGGCGATTAAAAAGGCAGTTTTAGAGATAACTGACTTCAGGTCAGTCAGTGAGTGATTTATCAGTGGTTCTCATTACAAGCAGTTTTTTCTGGTTTCTATAACAGACTCTAGAAGTTAAACATACAATGAAACTTGGCAACTCCTAGAAACAAGAACTTCAGCATGAATGAGCAACCATGTTGCGGCTGCTGCACCTTGTATGATGAATTATAAAGAAATACATTTTTCAAAAGAAGATTTCTACTGTATAAACTTCACTTCTGCTTCTTATATTACATTAGTATTATATACTGTATTATGGATGTGCGTGTACGTCCTTGGAGACTTTTTCTGGCCCGGCGCTTTTTGCCCTTTTATTGAAAATGTTGTGAACAATGACTAGTTTTTAATTTTCTGATAAATTTAGATGTAATGTGACTTATTTTTCAGAAATTTGAATCATATTGATAACTTCATAAAAGAAGCAAACATCTTGTTTTGCTATGACTTCACTTATCCAACACTTATGGCAAAGATATGCCAATATTATCATGATATAAAAAAACATTTCATATTAATTTCCTCCAGATGCTCCAAAGCTTCCCTCTGTGTCAGTGAGTCCCTCTGCTGAGATAGTGGAGGGCAGTTCAGTGACTCTGACCTGTAGCCGTGACGCTAACCCAGCAGCTAATTACACCTGGTACCAGGAGGGTGAAGACTCACCAAAAGCATCGGGACAGAACTTCGCTATTACGGATTTTAGAACTGAACAAACTGGGAGTTATTACTGTGAAGCCCAAAGCACCAGAGGATGTCATAACTGTACGTTACATCTGTTGGTGTTGCAAGTAGTTTTTCACATTAAACAAAACAATATTTTATTCTAGTGAAAAAAGGCAGATTGGTGCTGCGGCTGCAGTGATGCGGACGCTGTACCGGTCCGTCGTGGTGAAGAGAGAGTTGAGTGTAAAAGCGAATCTCTCGATTTACCGGTCGATATGCGTCCCTACCCTCACCTATGGTCACGAGCTGTGGGTAGTGACCAAAAGAATAGAATAGAATTGTGGCGGGGCATGGTTTGCGGTGCTGCTGCAGGTGCGATCGACCCACCTGAGCAGCATCTGCAATCACGCCTCGCCGGCTTAAAACTTCTTGGCGAATGTTGTTGTTGTGATTGCTATGTTGAGCTGGCAGCGGGAGAGCTGCAGCTCTGTGTGTATTGTGGACAGCAACCGTCAAAGTATTAATACAAATGATCAAAATGCCACTGGGTCTGCCGTGGTCATTTACAAGACTAAAATAAACCTTTATTATCCCTCGAATGAGAAATTTGGGTGTTACACCGCTCTTATAGCAAGAGGAATATAGACACAAAGTAGTCCAATATAAATAAGGAACTGAAACTTGTATGCACAAATAAAAATGAACAGAGATATGTATAAAATGTAAAGAGATATATACACAAGTGTGGAAGGGTGTTTGAATAATCCTGGTGAAATGTACAACCAAGATGCAAATGAGTAGCAGCAATTAAAACTGTGATATGTCGAAAAAACCAGCGATGAATAAGATAACCATGTTAAACTGTGTTATAGAGTCTGACAGCTGCTGGAAAGAATGACCTGCGGAAGCGCTCTTTCCTAAGCTGTGGGTGTAAAAGTCTACTGCTGAATGAGCTGCTCAGTGCTCGTACAGTCTCATGCAGGGGATGAGAGGTGTTGTCCATGATGGATGTTAGCTTAGACAACATCCTCTCCTCCACAACCTGCTTGATGGACTTCAGCGGACAGTCCAGGACAGAGCTGGCCCTCCTGACCAGTTTGTTAAGTTTCCCCCTGCCCCTCTCTGCCATTCCACCACTACAACAGACAACAGCATAAAAAATAGCAGACACCACCACTGTGTCGTAAAACGTCCTTAGAAGAGTCCTGTTCACCTCAAAGGATCTCAGCTGCCAGAGCAGGTGAAGACAACTTAGACCCTTTTTGTAAAGGGCGTTTGTGTTTGTGGACCAGTCCAGTTTGTTATTGAGGTGAACACCCAGGTAATAGGGGGTGACTTCTTGCTGAAGGCAACCAGCTCTTTTGTCTTGCTGGCATTGATGCGAAGATGGTTCTGTTCACACCAGCTAACGAAGTCCTTGATGACCCCCCTGTATTCCAGTTCATTTCCCTCCGACACCCGACCCACAATGGCGGTGTCGTCTGAGAACTTCTGGAGATGACAAGTGTCTGTGTTATAATTGAAGGCTGCAGTGTACAGGGTGAAGAGGAAAGGAGCGAAACATGATTCTCACAGTGCACGTCCAGATGAAAGAAGGCCCGATGTAGCAGCTATATGACAGCGTCATCCACCCCGATGTTCAGCTGGTAGGTAAACTGCAGTGGGTCTAGCTCTCTCCCAAGTAGTGGGCGAAGTTGGTGAAGTATGATCCTCTCCATGGTCTTCATCAGGTGTGAAGTCAGGGCAATGGGTCAGGGGAATGAGATCGTAGATACAAGCAGCAGAAATGAGCTTCCTCCGAAGGGTTGCTGCCCCCAGAGATAGGGTGAGAGGTTCAGCCATCCGGGAGGGGGATCTGACGAGGATGCCTCCTGAGCACCCCCTGGGTGAGGTGTTCCAGAGCCCCCGGGGCAGACCCAGGACACACTGAAGAGATTATATCTCTCGGGTGGCCTGGGAACGCCTTGGTCTTCCCCTGGACAAGCTGGAGGAGGTGGCTGGGGAGAGAGAGGTCTGGGTTTCTCTGCTTAGGCTGCTGCCCCCTCGACCCGGCTCTGGATAAGCAGAAGAAGATGAATGGATGGGAAAAATTAACAATAACTGGCTAGCATAAAAGAGTTCACTTCCAAATTTTAGGTCATTGTCGAATTCTTCTTATTATTAACTTGTACTTTACTTTTATCTTAAAATTCACTTTCACTTAAAGTAGTCATACAGATGGCAGTAGTGGCTTTTGGTACATTTTCAATCAAAATCTAATGGATTTAATAGATAAAAGAAATTGGATTTTCTTTGTGGTCTTGAGTCAGTAACATGAGGTTTGAGTGCTCTTGTGGCCTCTAGTGTTGCAGCTCCAGATTTTCATTCCCAGTGCTCACTCTATTATCTATTCATCTGTTTTCAACTGCTGATCCACCTCAGGGTCATAGGGGCTTTAAAGAATCAGTTAATCTAAACCACAGGTGTCAAACTCCAGGCCTCGAGGGCTGCTGTCCTGCTTGTTTTCCAACTGACCTGCCCTTGTAGCTTCCTATTGGCAAAGCACACCTGATCCAGGTGATCAGCAGCAGGTAGGACAGGGATACCTCAAAAACAAGCAGGATGCTGACCCTCGAGGACTGGAGTTTGACACGCCTGATCTAAACTGAGGAAAAAATGCATATCTATTATCCTATTTTTTATTTATTCATTTTTTTCAGTCCAGTCTATAGAGTCCATTAATGGTATTAAGACTTTGTTTCATGCCTTACATGAAGACAAGAAACATGATACCATTGAACCTACCGCCCAGCTATAAAGACAAAACAACAAAACATAGAGAAGGTCAAAAACAAGTTTAATCAAGATCATCGCTGCGTATCGACCCATCAACAGTTTTTTCAGGGACATCAAAACAAATGCAAAATGACTTAATTGAAGCTACTGCAGATGTTCTGAAGGAGAACATAAAAGCAGAAGTGAGTTTAGCTCAGGTTATGGCAGTGGAGGTTGATGAAACAACAGACATTGCAAACAAGGCTCAACTCTCCATCATTCTTCATCACCTATCTGGTAAATTGGTGAAGGAGGCTTATCTCAGTTTTGAAGGATGATGACAGTGAAGATGGAAGAGCAATTACTAATTATGCATTAGGTATATTAGAGACATTCAACTGTGCATACAACCTGATTCCACAAAGATATAATAGCATATTTGTTATAACATCCAACCTAGATGGAGGTAAAATATAGAAAGAAGTGTCTGAATATTAACTCACAGGTATGGACATAAGCTGAACCTTGTATTGACAGAGTGTGCCAAGATTATACCAGAGTGTTAATCTTTTTGAAGACTCTGAAGGATAGCATTACAGAGTAGTGAAATATTATATTCCATGGGTGGCAGCTCGAAAATGGAACTCAAGGCTTGTTCAGTCTATCATAATGTATCATACAGAGGTATTTAACGTTAATAAAGAAAGCCCAGATGAGAAGGATGGAGAGACACCAACACCATCATGTCTAATGTGGCTCTATCAAGACCATCAAGATAATTTTCTCTTGAGAAATATAAACTTGTGTGTTGAGTAGAAGAGTTGTGTCTGACTGCAGCTATATTTAGCTGAGTGAAGTCGCCCACGGGTGGTGGAGGGCGACACTGTCAGACACTTCAGTTGTTATTGATGTGCCTGACACCAAGTTATTTTAGTACATGCTAATCATGATGTTTCAGTTCCTTAACAATAGTGAACTTTTTGTTCACTCTTTTGTACTTGATAGAATTTAGATTCTTCCCCACATTTTATCTGTAGTCTTAGTAACTGGTTAAGTTCTTCGTTTTAATTGTGTTTTCTGATCTCCTCTGTGTTGCAGCGGTACAGAATCATAAAGGCTACACTTCTACTCAGATGATGGCTCAACAGTGAACATAAGCTGCAACTACACATGCCCATCAAAAATAAGACAAACCACACATTAAAAAATGACTGATTTACTAAAGGAAAAAAGTATCTGTGGATCTGAAAACAGACGCTGACTGCACAGATAATGTTGACTGCCATTTTACTCAAGAAGGCTCCATTTTGACAATGAGTAACCTGAGAGATAGTTCAGATTCATAACAAACCATGAATGCATATCAAATAATTCTTAAGTTTTAAATACAATCTGTGTGTTTATGTAAGAGGATAAATTACAACTTCAGGTTTTTCTTTGTGTTTTCAGATCTCAAGGTGCATATGATAACATCAGAGGGCCAACAGTATGATACACAGGTACAGCTGACATGTTACAGCGGCTGTCTGCCTGATTGCCTTTCCAATGTCTGGAATGGGCAGTTCATCTTCATATAATAAATGTCTTCTCTTTCATCCAGACATCATTTTCTGTTTTTAAAAGGATATAACAAGATTCTCAGTGTGTGGAATGTGATGTACTGCAACATATGTGTGCCTCCTGCACTCCAAGCTGTTTGTTCTCATTCTCATGCCCCTGCTGCCAGTCCCCTCTGAGGCCTTCCCCAAACTGCAGCCTTAATTCATGCTTACAGCATCTACCAATATCTACTAGAAATGCTTTCAAATCTAAATGAGGATGTGATCCCAGCTAGTGAACCACATGTTATTCGAGGGGTCTTGTGGATTTAAATTACTGGTGATTGAAAAAGAGGAAGTTATATTCATGAATGGCTCTTACGTCCCTCTGCAGCCTCTAATCTGCTCAGTGTGTTCAGCTGGTGCTAATTGGCCACACCTAGTCAGGTGTGGATAAAGGCATACCTGAGGCAAGCTTCCCAGGGAGCTCACTTGCTTTTGCCTTGGTGGCACCAGCCATTTTAGCCAACCTCCTATGCCATTTTAAGATAAAACCTCGTCCTACCTACACTCTGCTATTCGTCTCCTTTTTTTATGTTGCGGCCTCGAGCCGGGTCGTAACAGAAATGCATACATGTTAAGATGACAAAACCCACCTCATCATTACTCTGGTCAAATCAAGGCTGTAGAAAATACATATTTCAAACATATTTAATT
Organism: Oreochromis aureus; assembly: GCF_013358895.1. Lineage (NCBI taxonomy): Eukaryota > Metazoa > Chordata > Actinopteri > Cichliformes > Cichlidae > Oreochromis > Oreochromis aureus. Next base: position 7,009,290 of record NC_052947.1, read on the forward strand.
TATTTTCACTTTTCTCCAAGTTTAATGTTCTTTTACAAATAATATACACTCACTCATATACACAGAAACAAACAAAGAAAAAACACAAGCATTGTGTAGCAGTGATGCTAATTACACCTGGTACAAGGAGAAGGAGGACTCAGCATCAGGACAGAACTTTACCATCACTGACTTCAGACCTGAACACAGTGGAAGTTATTTGTTGTCCAGAGCACCAGAGGATCTAACACTGGCTGTTGTGGCAGGTGATCAATTACATTCAGCGTGATTGAGGCTGTGATTCACTAATAGTGAAAAGATTATGTGGCCGGGCTCCTAAACCTACTATACCTATATGCAAAGAGGGGTCTCTCCTCAGTTTCTTAAAATTGTCTTGGCTTGCACTGGCTTGACCATTGCTCTGGAAGAGTTTGTTGGCCTTGTGTCGGTGATTCAGTTCTTCTGGCTTTATTAGACCTTCACTGCCAGTCCACCCAAAATGGATGATGCAGCAGAGTGTGGAATATTGGTTTAAATGATCTGTCATAAGACATCTGTAGTATAAAAGTCAAACATGTGACATTTTCTTCCTCAAACCAGCTCCCTTACCCCATGGACTTAATAATAGAAGTTTTGCAATAACAGAGTCACTTAACAGAGAAACAGCTGTTCCAAATTAGATCGGAGAGAACAGTGTTAGTGCCATTGTCTTTGCTCCAAAAGTTTGAATAACACAACTTTACTTGCAGAGAAAAGTCCAAGAAGGCTAACTGATATGTTAATCCCCCCAGGGATAAGAAATCTTTTGACTTCCCTGAACCTAAAACAGAGGAACATATGAGGCTTCCTAAAAATCTGCAGCTTGTTAGGGTTAAGCCTCCGTGTCTGTGAGGCTGTAGTAGCACTGCAGCCTCACACTGTGCATGCACAAACACAAGTAGGTTTTAATTGCTGCACTAAAGACCTAAAAAGAAATGTATTTAATGACACTATTTTTTTTTCTATATTAAACTTTTTATTGCTTATGTGAAAATCTAAATTAAGGTGTAAAATCCTAAAGCAAGCAAATAGTTTTTGAAAACAGCATAATACTCATTTTAGGTAAAGATTTTCTAAATATCAGAGTGTCTTTCTTTGTAATAAGTCAAATTTTCTTCAATTAAGCCTAAATTTTAGACAGTTTTGTCAAGTTAAAGGCATACAGCAGTTAGATTCATTTGCTAGTTGAACAGTATATTAAATGTGTAAAATGCACTGGACAAAGCCAACAGCAACAAAAAAAAAAAAAAAAAAAAAAAGAGGTTACAGAGCAACCACATCTAGGTTTTTCAGACCACATGTCCACGCTGCTGGGCATACACTCTCCTCAGGAGGCAAGGCCCCCCAGCCAGTCACAAAGACTGAAAACCTGGCCAGAAAGTGCATCACATCAGCTGCAGGTCTGTTTTGAAAACAGACTGGAGTGTGTTTTAACACCAGGGCCCTGTTTCAGAAAGCCGGTTTAGTGCAAACTCTGAGTAAGTATACCCTGAGTTAACGAAAACTCTGGGTTTTCGGTTTCACAAAGCAAGTTTAGATTAATTCTGAGTGAGTTACTATGACGACACACTCCGTGAAGCTAACCTGCCCCCTAGCAGGTTTACTTCAACTAACCCTGACCTTCTCCGCCTCTTTGTCGGAAACCTGACTGTAGGAGGTGTCAGACATGGCGTGCCCCTTCCTTGAAGAGCCAGTAGATGTTGAAGCCCAAATTCTCCACAGAGCTCTCCGCCGGGAGAGAGTGATTAGAGCGCGTTTGGACATTTTATCATTTCCTGATGATTTTCTGTGTGAACGTTACCGTTTTCAGCACAATCCATAATTTATTTGAATAACATCCTCAGGCCTTATATTGCTCATGTGACACATCGCGGACATTCTCTCAGTTCTGTACATATTATTTGTATTGCACTTCGCTTTTTTTTTTTGCAAACGGAGCTTTCTGTATAATATTGGTGACGCTGAGCACGTTTCCAAGGCTACCGTCTGTCGGGCAGTCAGGAATGTTACAGTTGCACTGAAACGTCTCCTGTACTCGTTTGTGGTGTTCCCCGGTCATAGACCCACAAGATTTATCAAAGAGGATTCCACAAAATTGCAGGTATCAGGATGAACAAAACTTAATTCATGATGTGGTGATACTTGAACTACTGTGAGATTATTCTGTTATCATATGTTACCATATATATGTAATCAAAGTAGTTGAATTATGATACTGCTGTAGATCATATTATACCCTTAATATAGAGTGTGTGATCAGTATGTAGTTTTAGTTTGCATTATACTTCTGACCTAAAAGAGTGTGAAAATCATTAGATCTATTGGATTGACCTGTATTATTCGACACTGTTGAACGTGTTACATGGTTTCTTGACATTGCATACTGCTGAATCATGAAGAGAATGTTGGGTGCAGAAGGCCTTGTTGTTCTGATAGCAGAAGAGACAGACCACATTCCATACCCCCACCTTTACAGAGAGCAGAAAGACAGGGAGCTGAGGTCATAACTTAGGCGCCGTGTGAGAGAAAGAATGTGAATGTTTAGGCTTTTACGACTAGGTGGGGGCCACTAGAGGCTATAAGAAGCTGAGTAACCCGTCACCATTTTGAGACTTGCTGTGACCCTCTGCAGGCAGGTCTCCCCATCATGATGGTTTTATGCTCAAAAGTGTTGAATTGTATGGAAATAAATGATTGTTGATTGAGCATTTATACACCGAGTATTGTCCTTCCTTCAGCCCAAAGATTAAAAGAATTGGGAGATTTTAACACTACTTCTTAGATTTTACATTTATTTTCAGGGTTCCCAGGCGTGATTGGCTGTATAGATGGCACTCACATTCCATTCTGCTGCTTGAAGTGTTCCATTTCCAAAAAGCATTTTTTTATTTTCTTGATCAAATAGGTCTTGTACAGCTGCTTTACAGGGAGCTATTGAAACACAGAAAATAGCATTGACATTCATAGTACATGCCTACTTAGGTTGGTTGTAAATCAGTGCTGAACATCTTACTGAGGAAAGGTTTGTTGGAGAAGTGGCTGGACCCTCTTCCTCTACATTTTTTATATTTCATTTTTACTTGCTGCCAGGAACGTTTGGGGCCTGTTGGGTTGCACCTGCGCTCACATCACATCACAAAATAAAATGTATAAAATAAAAAATAAAATCAAATATAATAAAATAACGTGTTAAATGGGTGGAAATCCCTAGATCAATGTTTAAATTAACACTCACGCATTGACTCTGTCGGCTATGTATTGCCATGCATGCTCCCTTTCTTTTGCAGCTGAGGCTGTGTTACTTTTTTTCCATAAAATTTGCATGTTATCGGCATATGCTGCCATCAGAATTTTCGCCTCAAGCGCTGTAAAATACATTGACCGCGCCTTCTTTCCCTCCGTCTCCATGGTGACTCGCTTAATCTGTGCTCCACTAATCAGGGCTTTATGCGCGCTTAACAACATGCGTTAAAGCAACTCCGCATTGATTGAACTAATTGTTATCAGCCTTTCTGAAACCGAATATTCCGAGTTGGACAGTTCGGGGTTACTCAACCCTGAGTATCATTTTTAACTCTGAGTTTTCTAAACCGGCTTTCTGAAACAGGGCCCAGGACCTTGAGGAGCACACTACATCAGTGATCTCCTATATCAATGATCTCCTATATGAGCTTCTGTGTTGACAGTGTCACTGTGGACAAACGTCTCCGGGTGTATTCCAACCAACCACCTCGGATGACTAAAGAGGTCCAGGTCCAGCTGAAGCCACGTGACACTGCTTTCAGATTTGCTGATGTATGCAGTACAGTGCAGCCGGATCTGACTTGAACAGAGGTATCATAGGCCAAGGCACCCCACAAGAGGAAGACTGAAAATCGCTTCAGCAACAACAATTCACGACAGGTACGGCAGGAGTTCAGCACCTAACCAACTACAAGCCTGGCAATACCACGATGACTAAGAACGACGCAGTGCTTGAGGAGGAGCTGAACAACTTCTATGCACGCTTCAAGGCGAAGGGAGGGCAGCCTCAGCTCAAACATTGGACGGCAGCAGCAGCCAAACCTCATGCTGCAGGAATATGAGGTGAGGTGCACACTGAGGGCAGTGAACCCCAGGAAGGCCGCCGGCCCAGATGGGTTGACCGGGAGGGTCCTAAAAGAATATGCAGACCAGCTGGCCAGTCTTCACTAAGAGCTTCAACACTGCACTGTCCCAGTCCTGCGTCCCACCGTGCCTAAAGTCGGGCACAATTGTCCCACTGCCTAAAAGCACCAACATTAGCAGCCAAAACGGCTACAGACAAGTTGCTTTAACACCTGTTATAATGAAGTGTTTTGAGAAACTGGTCTGACGTCACATCATGTCCTGCCTGCCACCCACACTTGACCCACTCCAATTTACATACAGGGCTAACAGATCAACTGAAGACACCATTGTTACAATGGTCCACACCACCATCTCCCACTGGAACACCAGAGGTGTTACACCAGGTTGCTCTTTGGCTCTGCTTTTAATATGATACTCCCCGACAAACTAGTAGTAAAACTGCTGGATATTGGACTTCCTTTTAACACCTGCTGCCGGGTCAGAGACTTTCTCTCGGACCGTGTAAAGAGAGCTAGAGTGGGTCCTCATCTTTCCTCAGCCCTTAGCCTTAACACCAGCTCTCCACAAGGCTGTGTACAAAGTCCGCTACTGTACTGTGTCATGACTATGGAAAATCTGTACCCAAAAATTGAGACCGCTGGACAGGACTTAATAAACAAACAAATTGTTTTAGATTAGGCAGTAAATCCAGGTGGCTGAAGAAAACAGGATTCAAACGTTACCTAAAACCAGCAACACAGGAGGTGAAAACACTCAGACAGACAAACGTGACAAGACGGTAAGGAAAATTGAGAGTATAAATACACATGGAGAAATCAGGGAAAGAGAACACAGCTGGGGAAAACAAAACACAGGTGAACAGAATCAACTAGTGAGAAAGAAGGAAAGCTAAACATGACACATACTGAAACAGAGGCTATCAAAATAAGACAGGAAGTGACAAACATGGCACACAGATATGGGCACTAGAGAAAGAACAGGAGATGTGAGCTTGACAGAGGCAAACAGGGAAATGCATGAAGACCAGACTGACAACATACAAGGGACACACATACACAGATGATACAAAGAGACTGGACACAAAAAAGAGAACAGACAGATCCAGGGGGGTGGAGGGGGCCAGAACGGGGGGGCCAAGTTCAAACCAAAAAACAGGAAGCAGCTAAATCCAAAAAGAAAAATGAAGAAAAACAGTTCTGGAGGTCGGCCACATAGCCAGCGACGTAGATGAAGGAGCGAGCTCTGAAGTTTCTTCAGTCTCTTCTGAGCATCTCTCCTTTTTGAACTCCAGGTAATTTACTTAGATTTAGGAGAGGAATATTTGTAGCTCTAGGTGACATAAGGAAGATGTACAATTTTGTGTGGCTAGAAACTTTTTGTTGGAGCCAAGCTAGCTCCTGAGAAGCTTTACATATTTGTTGATCAGTTGGATAAAACTGAGCTCTCAAACATGGCACAGAGCGGAACTGGAAGACATCCAGCAGACTAACCTTAGAGCCCCATGTAAACACAGAGGAGTATTCACTTGGGGATCTCAAACCCCCTACTGCTAGGTAAGGCTAGGCCTAAAGGGGACATGATCAGTGTGATTGCTCTATCTCAAAAAAATAAAAAATTCACCCCAAATATTTAAAAAGAGGTGTACGTGTTGTCTTCAAAACTGCTTCACAGGTTTCCTGGACAGAAAGGAGAACATCTTCCAAAGAACAAAACGGTCTTTAACTTATGAACCAGGGTTTCAGCAGGGTTTGTCATACAGCAATCCGGTGTCGACTGGTAGAAATAGCAGGTCAGATCGGCGAGGACATAGGGAAATTAGTCATTTCAAAGCCCAGGGACCATGGCATGGTTTTACAACATCGTTATTGTTCCATCAACTTTAATATATGATCCTAAAGCCCGATACCTACATTTCCGGTCTGACTCGCATTTACATCTTTCAACACATTTAGCACATTACAGACTCGTGCAATAAATGAAGCATCGAACCAGTTAATTTGTGTTGAGAATTTCTTATAATCAAATTATTTGAACACCAATGGCACTTCTTGCTTTACTTCCTGAGAGTAATCAGAATCTCTTGCAACATCGCCTCTTCTTAGAAAGCCATCCTTCTAGGTGTCACTTCTAGTTACAGCGTTTTTGTCATGGTTCTGGGTCTTTGAGTTTAGTTCCTTTTATGACTCTGAGTTTATTTATATTTCTGGTTCATGTTTTCTTGTCCGTCTCATCCTGTGAGACTATGTCATGTCCTGTGCATAAGTTTAACCACTCATGTCTCTGTTAATTCTATATCCATCTCATGTTTGCTTTCCTATTTGTGTCTCTCTCTGTCTCTCGCTCCCTCGCCCTCCATGTCTTAGTCTCTGTGTTTTGTCTCCCTTACCTGTTTCCATGTTCCTCTCCTTGTTTCATCCTTTGTCTCCCCCAGTCTGTCATTATGCTTCAATGTTTGCTTATCCCTGTTTCAGCTTCAAGCTTGTGTGTTCTTGTCAGTGTTTGTGTGTTCGTGCACTTCCTGTTTTATTTTGACAGTCACTTGTCCTGTTCTTAGCTGTAGCTGATTTCCGCTACTTTTTTTATGTCTTCCTTTTCAAAAGGTCTCTGAGCTAAGCTGGGTGTTAGGGCCCATACATACCCAGAAATCTAGTGTTTGGACCCAGAAATACGATATTCAGGGTCCAAACATGGTTCCTCTCAAAACACATCAGCCAGGACAATGTTGATCGCTAGAGCCCACAACCCTTTCACAGTAAGTCTGCTATGGCTCTCTGTTGAAAAAGTTCTGATCTCTAATCTCTAAATTTGTGTTATCCACTTGATAATGCACACTTTAGATGGAGCCGTTGCATGGGTGAGGGGACTCGCCCATTCTTCATATCCAAGTGTCTGCTTACCCTGATATGATAAAAACCTGAGTAGCCTCGCAGATCAAATCACATCAGTCACACCTGTTGTGGCAGCTCCCCTCTATGTCATACTCTTTTAATCAGGGCTAGTTTTTAGAGGTCTGGACAGTAAACCCCAAGGGACTGTTAATTTAAAAGACGGGAGTAACCCGTAAGCGCTATTTACACTAAACTAACTGAATAACTGCTCCAAGGCTTCCCTCTGTGTCAGTAAGTCCCTCTGCTGAGATAGTAGAGGGTAGCTCTGTGAATCTGGCCTGTAGCAGTGATGCTAACCCAGCAGCTAATTACACCTGGTACAAGGAATATGAAAAGTTACATAAAGCATCAGGTCAGATCTTCATCATCTCTAACATTGGACCTGAACACAGTGGGATCTATTGCTGTGAAGCCAAGAACAGCAGAGGGCGTCAGATATCGACTTTCCAATTTACTCTTGAGCCAGGTAATCTTTTGCATTTATCCCAAAAGTTGATTCTATTCATCTGGATCTAGCTTTTGTAGGGGAGAAACTATTCCTCACTCATTCACATGACTTCTTCAATGTCATCTGAATGCAGGCTACCCCAACCTTATTGTGACCAAGTGGTCGGCGGGGCTATAAAAGAAATAATAATAAAATTACAACGCCACCTAGGAGAATTTCACCCTGTTAAGGGTTCAGATATTGAGGAGGAATCCAAAAATAATAACCACAGATCCGGCCTGGTGCAATTAGACGAAGATTTTAATGCACACATGTGGAGTCCAACACTTGTGCAGATTCAGTGTTGAACTAACTTACAATAGTCAGAACAAAGACTTTATAGGGTTTCTGTTGCCAGGCAGACTCAATACAGCATACGTCAATCCAAAACCACAACCGTTCCGTTTACAACTTTTAACATAGTTTAAAAAAGAACATTGTCTTCGGCTCGACCCCAGGTGCTTCCTGTCACCATCCTGCCCAGGCTTATCTTCTGGAACATCAGACCCACGTTCTGCACAAACTGTCACTCATGCAGGCACAATTTTGCAGTTGCAAGCAAAACATAATTAAACTCTTACCTATATAAATGAGTCTATCTAATATGTGTGTGTATGTGGGTGTGTGTGTGCTGTCCTTTATTTCACCCTTCACTTCATCAGCTAAACCTTGTAACCTTTCCACCAGACAGAAGGCCAGCACGTACACAACTGAAACTATGTGTGTGTATGTGTGTATGTCTGTACATGTGTGATCCTCACGCTGCACCTTAATTGACCTCAGCTTAAGCAACCAGGCTAAGGCCATCCTGTGTGTACTGATCTTGACTTATATGTAGAATGTATAAAACAAATGTTTCAATCTAATACAACTACTTAAAGCTTAATCAAAGCTTAATCAGAGATATTAATGCATAATAAAACACCCTGCTCTTAACTTGCACTTAGACTCTGCTTTCAGTTTCACTTTTGCAAAGCCTGCCGTTTCCTGTCTCCTTTGGGCACAGAGTATATTTCCTGTCCCTGTAGTCTGCACAGAAACATTTAAGATTATAGGAGCATTGAAAAGCATTTAGAATTATAGATTCAACTCAACAGTTTAAAGTGGTTCTTCTTGGACCTGTAATAAAAGCTTAATTGGGTGCCAATATGTTTAAACATCTAAATGCAATATCAATATTAATAATTAATGGAATAGTAATAATGATCATAAAAATAGCAGCAAATAATAGCAGCATAACACTTTACTCCTCCTGACAACCCCCAGGAAATATATTTAAGAAAAATAGATAAAAGGAATAAAAAGAGGCCGCACAGATTCAAGGATGCACATAGAGGCAGGTTGGCTCCAATATTAAAACAGTTTTATTTATGGTAAAAGAAATAAAGAATAAAATATTAAGAAAACAAAATGTAGCGTCTTTGTTGACAGTGTCCTAAAAGTACAATAAAACAATGATAGAACTTGGACTTACCAGCAGCCGTGGACCCAAAAGAAAATCACACAAAGAAAATCACTGCAGCCCACCTGGTGCTGTACAAAAGAGGTCCCTGAGGTCCCAGGGCCACTGGCACGTCCTCTGTTCACTGAAATAAAACACAAAAAAATACGTTAAAAGAATAAAAGGACACTGAGCGTCTGGCTCGCTACAGATCATAAAAAAAACTAACACACTTTAATAAAAGAAATCACACACGCGCACACACACACACCCCACACTGGAAGGCTTATGCCCCACGGATCAAACTACCACTCGTGCTGGTAGTAATTATCCAAGCCTCAATCGCAAGCTGGTCTGGCTCCCCACAGGCTGAGACTGGCAAGTGAGGCGATTTAGAATTCCCGGCACTACACTCGGGCAGAGGATCGCTTCAGCCCGATCACAGAAGCGTGGGTCCAAGCGACAGTCCAGAATAAAATAAAAACCAGGCGAACCAGGAAAAGGCAGGCCTACTTAATAAAAAACAGTCTCACGACAAGATAAAACAGGATAAGACAAGACAAGACAAGAGAGCAGGCTCCACCGAGGAGGAGTCCTCACAACAGCGGCTGGGAAGGCGTTTCACTCTTCCGATTTAGGTTGGGCGATTTGCCACGGAGAGGTGAATACAGCAATCAAACCCTAAAACAACAGATAAATGTAACCTTAGACCCTTATAGCTGAGAATGCTAATAAAAATAGTTTTAACGGCTTACCCCAGGACCGGAGGCGCTATACTCTCACTGGTGGGGATAACACGGGCACCTCTCTCCGCAACGCCGAAATAAAACAGAAACTGCCCGCTACAACAGGCCACAAAACTATATTACTGCACATTCTAATACTTGGAGTGAATCTGAGGTTAAGCAAGAGCATACCTGTGGCTGTCATATGATCTACTCTTGCTGATCAGTCCGTCGCAGTGTGCCAGCATTTACTGCTGCTTTGCGCCAAATGCACAGGAGGAATGATCCAGACAAACACCGGCTTAGCTTTATACGGGCTGACGCCACCCTGCAATCAATACGCAGGTGGGTTCCCAATTAACCTAGTTGCGGAGCCGAGAGCGAGCGCAGGAGAGAGCAAGAGCAGTAGAGCGAGCGAGAGCGAGAGAGAAAAGAAAGGCGAGTAGCCCATCCGGCTACATTATAAACAGTACATTTGCATAATGAGTGAAACTAGCACCACTTAAAACCATGGGCTGTGAGGTCAGTTTTTTGATAATTAATATTCAAATTGTCTTGATCATTAATAAATCACTAATCAAAGATTAATGATGAGTGACAATTGATCAATGGCCAAGAGTACCACTCACCCAGAATTAGGGAATGGCTGGAATTGTAAGATGGTGAAAGTTGCACCCTTAGGCCCCCTCCTTGATTCTGAGATGGTCTTTCCCTTTTCATGTAAATGGCCTCCTTGACTCATTGCTCAAACCAGCATTCCTGCCTGTGAAGGATGAGTACATCCTCATCACTGAAACAGTTGGTATAGGATGACACGGCCCTCTTTTCCACTTCTTTCATGTGCAAGTTGACCACAATTGGTGAAACTACAGAACCCATAGCTCACCCATGTTTCTGCTCGTAGTACTGACCCTTGTATGTGAAATAGGTGGAATAAAGACACAGTTCCAAGAGCAAACACACTTGGTCGGGGCTGAGAGTGGTCCTGTTGCTGAGGTTGGGGTCATCTTGTACTTTCTTATGAACTACTGCCACTGCTTCAGTGACTTGAACATAGGTGAAAAGAGAAAAAGGGAAAGACCATCTCTGAATCAAGGAGGGGGTCTAAGGATACATCTTTCACCATCTTACAATATTGTAACGATGGTTAAATGTTATGTTACAGTGACAGGTTGGTTACCTCTGCACGCTGTTGTTTCTTTAAGATACATGTTTGGTTGTGCTGCAGGAAAAAGGAGAGTTAATGTGTGCTGGAAGGGGGGGGGTCCTTGTTGTTGTGTGACTGTGCGGGGCAGCAGTGAGGTGTTGTACGAGAGCACTCTCCCCGGAGTTAATGGCCTGTTTGCCTCTGTCACTAATAAACAGACAAACTGAGATCAAAACGTCTGGTTCTTGAGAACGTTACACTGGTGTCAGAAGTGAAGAACGACCACCTAAAACGCCCGACACCCTGTTGCTGGCGACGCTGACATAGAGTGAGGGAAACGGCGCTGCGGCTGTCTGCCGAGGCTGGATTTTCTCCAGGTTTGACTAGGCTCGGGACATTTTCGCACCGTGGCCGCGATTCTGGTGGGAGGGAGTCGACCTCGCTTGGCGCGCCATCACGTGATGTAAACAAACATGGCGGCGCCCAGCAAGCTGCGGCGAACATAAAAACGCCTAAGTTCAGCGGCAAGACGCCATGGGAAGTGTTTATTGCACAGTTTGAGCTGTTAGCTGTTGCAGCTGGCTGGTCTGAGGAACATAAAGCTCTCAAATTGGCTTTGTGCCTGTGTAAGGATGCAGCTGCATGCCTGCTGCTGCTGACCGAGGAGCAAAGGGGAGATTATAATGCTCTGGTTGGGGCACTTCAGAGATGTTTCGGGCAGTATAACCAACCAGTGCTGCTGAGGTCGGAGTTCCACAACAGACGCAGATTGCCAGGAGAGCCCCTTCGCATTTTGGCCCATGAAGTCGAGTGTCTTTGCCGGAGGGCGTATAACAGCATGCCACCATCAGTGCAGGCGGAGTTAGCTCGGGACCAGTTCCTGCAGGCCCTGAGCCCTAAAGAGCTCCGTATGCAAACTCAGCTTGCTCGACCAGCCACACTCAGTGCAGCCCTGGAGCTAGCGTTGGAGAGGGAGATGCTTGCAGGATCCTCTGGGGGCGCTGATGACACACATGTGGTGAGGGCTATGTCAGCACCTGTGGAGCAGATGGAGATGCCAGCGGGCCTGTGCAGTTTGGTTCAGACGGCTTCTCTGCAGTCACCTTCCCCTCGGGCTGGCCCACGCCGCCGTCATTGAGACCGGGGATGCCCAGCCTATTAAAGTGCGCCCCCGCCGCCTGCCCCTGGCTCATCAGGAGGCTGCTGACAGAGAGTTGTGTGAAATGATAAAGGCGGGCATCATAGAGCCATCTGATAGCCCGTGGGCCTCCGCTGTGGTGATGGTGCCTAAGAAAAACAGCCCAAGGATGCGTTTCTGTGTGGACTACAGACCACTCAACAAAGTGACAAAAAAGGACTCTTACCCCCTTCCCAGGATTGACGAGTCTCTCGATTTAGTAGCCAGATCCTCCTGGTTCTCCACCCTTGACCTGCGGAGTGGCTACTGGCAGGTGCCACTGTCCCCTGAGTCCAGACCGAAGACAGCCTTCTGCACCAACAGGGGACTATGGCAGTTCAAAGTCCTGAGCTTTGGTCTTTGTAACGCTCCTGCTACCTTTGAGAGGCTGATGGACAGTGTGCTGGCTGGTGTCCCATGGCAATGGTGTCTGGTCTACCTGGATGACCTTCTAGTACACGGGAGCTCCTTTGATGCTGCCCTGGATGCCCTGAGACAAGTGTTGGGGAGGGTGGCGGCTGCAGGCCTGAAACTGCACCCCGACAAGTGCCACTTCATGAGGAGGGAGGTGGAGTTTCTGGGCCACAAGCTGGGTCAGGAGGGCATCAGCACTTTGGAGGAGAAAATTCACACCATTACTGAGTGGCCCACACCAGCGGACCAGAAACAGCTCAAAAGCTTCCTAGGACTGGCGTCTTATTACAGGAGGTTTGTGAAGGGCTTTTGCTCTATAGCTGCACCACTCTTCCGCCTGCTGCAGAAGGACCGTGACTTCATCTGGACCCAGGACTGTCAGCAGGCATTCAACACTCTCCGCAGATCGCTGACAGAGTCCCCAGTCCTCGCCCCCCCTGACCCCACCCTGCCTTTTGTCCTGGACACTGACACAAGTAATGTGGGGCTGGGAGCTGTGTTGTCGCAGGTTGGGCCGGACGGTGAGAAGGTGGTGGCATACTTCAGCCGGGTCCTGAACAGGAGTGAGTGGCGCTACTGTGTCACACGACGAGAGCTGCTGGCCGTAGTGGCAGGGGTAAGACACTTTAAGTACTACCTGTGTGGCACATCATTCGTTATCAGAACTGATCATGCCGCCCTCCAGTGGCTGATGTCTTTCAGGGAGCCAGAGGGACAGGTGGCTCGCTGGCTGGAGGAGCTCCAAGCCTTCAATTTCACTGTGGAGCACAGAGCAGGGACGTACCATTCTAACGCAGACGCCCTCTCTCGCCGCCCATGTGCTGCAGCTGGCTGCCGTTACTGTGAGAAGCGAAAGGAGACAGAGCGGGAACTCACAACAATGGATGGAGCAACACAGCTCACCTGCAGGGCTCTTCTGGTGGTGGATGCAGTGGAGTGGAGGGCACGGCAGGAACAAGACACTGACCTGCTGCCAGTCCTGCAGTGGCTGGAGAGGGAGGAGTGACCCCTTTGGGATGAGGTCCCTGGGTTTTCCATCTGTACCAGGGGGCTGTGGGCCAAGTTTACAGCTCTCAGGCTGAAGGAGGGGGTGTTGGAGCGTGCCTGGAAGGATCCTGCCACAGGGGAGGAGAGGTGGCAGGTTGTGGTGCCAAGGTCGCTGAGGTCAGTTGTGCTGGAAGCCTGCCATGGGAGCACTGGCTCCGGCCACTTTGGGGTCTCCAAGACCCTCCGCCGCCTCCGCCAGGGCTACTACTGGGGTCAGCAGCGGAGGGATGTGGAAGACTTTTGCCGCAGCTGTGATGCATGTTCCTCGCACAAAGGGCCACAGGACCAGTCCCGGGCTCAGCTTCAGCAGCAACCAGCTGGAGCTCCAATGGAGCGATTAGCTGTGGACGTCATGGGCCCATTTCCTCGTACAGACAGAGGAAACCGCTATGTCCTTGTGGCCATGGACTATTTTACCAAGTGGCCGGAAGCATATGCCATCCCAGATCAGGAGGCTGAGACTGTCACTGATGTATTAGTGGAGGGGATGTTCAGCCGCTTTGGAACAGCAGAGACCCTCCACAGTGACCAGGGGCGTAACTTTGAGTCCAAGGTATTTGCTGCCATGTGCGAACGCCTGGGGATTAAGAAGACCGCACCACCCCACTTCACCCCAAAGCGATGGACTGGTGGAAAGGTTTAACAGGACGCTGGCCCAGCAGCTAGCCATCCTTACCTCAGAACACCAACAGGACTGGGACTACCATCTTCCCCTTATCCTCATGGCCTATAGGTCGGCAGTGCAAGACTCCACCCAATGTACACCTGCCCTGCTCATGTTAGGGAGAGAGCTGAGAACTCCTGCCGAGTTGGCTTTTGGGAAGCCCCCGGATGCGCCAGAGGTGCCACCAGGCCGGGACTACGCAAGGAAGCTGCAGGACCGACTGGATTCTGCACGTTCCTACGCCCGGGAGCAGCTGGCAAAGGCAGACCTGCGCCAAAAGAGGAATTATGACATCACCACTAAGGGGAGGCACTTCCGTGCTGGGGAGCTGGTGTGGGTCTACAGTCCAAAGAGAAAGAAAGGACGGTGCCCTAAACTGGATAGCAGCTGGGTGGGGCCCTGCAGCGTCCTGGAGCGAGTGGGGGAAGTTGTTTACAGGGTGCAGTTGCCTCCTAGAGGGAGGAAAGTGGCGCTGCACAGAGACCGGATGGCCCCCTATAGAGGACAGTCCCTCCCCTCCTTCCCTGAGGGACGTGTACAGAGCCCCCATGACCCTGCACAGAGGGACCCCCGGCTGGAGCTGCGTTCCCCTCCCTCGGGCTCTCCACCTCAAAGCCCCAAAGCTCTGTGTACCCCCCAGGGGCTCAGGAGGTCAAGGAGGGAACATAGACTACCCCCCCGCCTCAGAGACTGTGTTGTTCCCTCGGGGACGAGGAACTTACTGCTGGGGGGGCAGTGTAACAATGGTTAAATGTTATGTTACAGTGACAGGTTGGTTACCTCTGCACGCTGTTGTTTCTTTAAGATACATGTTTGGTTGTGCTGCAGGAAAAAGGGGAGTTAATGTGTGCAGGAAGGGGAGGGGGGGGGGTCCTTGTTGTTGTGTGACTGTGCGGGGCAGCAGTGAGGTGTTGTACGAGAGCACTCTCTCCGGAGTTAACGGCCTGTTTGCCTCTGTCACTAATAAACGGACAAACTGAGATCAAAATGTCTGGTTCTTGAGAATGTTACAATATGGATATTTTCCATTCTAATTTTTCATACTATGGATTTGACTTTTGACTTTGCTTCTTGCTTGAGGTTACATCCTTCCATTCTACTTAAGCTGTTCCTCCTGAAGCTGTTCTCAGGAGGATTAAGGAGATGAGACGTTTGGAGCTCATACTCCATGGCAGATATCACATGTTTCTGAATCAGAGTCTAATTTTGCAAGAGCTTCTTCATTCAGGCTTTGTCCCCATTTCTGCCTTGTTGTCATTGGCCACCACCTCAGCCTCTGGGTGGTCTCTGACACTGACCCCCAGTTCAACTCTACTGCATCTTCTCTGCCTTTCCCCAGATCAACCTCTACAGATCTCTCTGGTTAGTTTTAACCCACTGAACTACTTTTCCAGCCCCCTCTATTTTCCTGCTCCCTGGCTTTTACACCCCTGGTTTCCTTTCTTCATTGTCAGAGCATCTGCATTCATCCCCTTTGTGTTTTTTGTTCACTAGGTTTCTTGAATTCCTGGATTTTAATTTGTTCTCATTTTTGGAGATTTACCTTAGATTGCAAATTTTGGCTTTTTAAAATTAAATTTCCCTCCAAGTTTTGCATTTGCTTCGACTCTTGCTGTACCCAGACATAAAACAGGATACAAATGAAATGAAGTTCTCATCCTCATCTCATCTCATGGTGTTTGTTTATGTTTGTTTCAGTTATTAAGGATTCAGACTTTCCTGTCTTCCACAAAACACTGATACACTAATACAGAGACAGACTGTGGGCTTCACCTCTGTTGTTACTGCCTATATGAGTAGTTACCGAGAAGATATCCCACAATCCAGTATACGTGGATATACGCAGATCTGCTGTTTTACTGATTGTTTTGAAAATATATGCTGTACAAACATGATGTAACACTCAATTAACTGTCATTTGACTTTAATTACTATTTTCACAGCCGTATGGAAATTAAAAGCTGTTGGATTAACTGTTGTTGCCTTCCAGTCTGTCAGCCTCCTCTCTGTCATAGTCTTCTCCATATTCTTGTGGATTTGGTGAGCAAATCTGTTACATTATTAAAGTTCAGTTTGTAACAACCCTTTTGGGTTATAGCACCACTAGGGGGGGTTGCCCTACTATTGTAGTAGTTGTGGGAGTCTCCTAGGGGGTGTG
Source organism: Oreochromis aureus (assembly GCF_013358895.1). Classification (NCBI taxonomy): domain Eukaryota; kingdom Metazoa; phylum Chordata; class Actinopteri; order Cichliformes; family Cichlidae; genus Oreochromis; species Oreochromis aureus. The sequence continues at coordinate 7,025,566 of NC_052947.1, forward strand.
TGTTGTTAGCGGCAGCCATTCTATGCTGCTCATGTTCCCTTCTCTCAAAAGAAACTATACTATTGTGACCAGCTGGCGCCGGCGATACCAACCTCCGCGCACGTATGCATGGACGAGTACAGCCGTGGAGACCTGGCTTATGAGGTGTAATGTTACCACAACAAATAAAGGTCTGTTATTGGATTTAACCGACTGGCTTCGGGTTATTCGGCTAACCTCCACACCACATGCCTGCTGGACCGGCTAGCCGCTCCCGCCTCGCCAGACTGCTGTTACAAGTTTCAGAAATAATAAATGTTATAGATTTAGTCATCACCAATTGTCCTAACCAGGAAAAGGAGGAATTCCAGGGAATCATCTGAGAAGATGACTGAAGACATAGCAGACAACAGAGAACAGGTGAAAATAGTTATATAATTGTTATGCTACACAACAACATTTTGGTTTAGAGAAATAATTCATGCTCCTGTCTTTAATTTAAACACATTTTTATTATGGAACAGTGGTGAGCACTTTTGTGTCACAGCAAGAAGGTCTTGGGTTTGAATCCACCATCTGATCGGGGGTTTTCTTTGTGGAGTTTGCCTGTTCTCGCAGTGTCTTTGTGGGTTCTCTCCAGGTACTCTGGATACTTCCTCCCACAGTCCAAAGACATGAGGTTCTGGGGTTTAGGTTAACTGGTAATTCTTAAGTTTCCCATAGGTGTGAATATGAGTGTGAATGGTTGTCTGTGTCTCTATGTGTTTGCCCTGTGAGAGAGTAGCAACCTGTCAAGAGAGTACCCTACCTCTTGTCTTATGGCACCTGGGATACCCCATCCCCACCTCACATCCTGATCACTGGATAAGTGAATGGACTTTTTTTCATTGCATGTGAAGCTTGTAACTGACACAGATTTTCTATACAGTTCCTGTCTGTTCAGGAAGAGCTAGAAGAACAAGAACTGCTTCAGTATGCCACTTTCTACTTCCCCCAAAACAAAGAAGATCATCTTCACTCCAACATCAGAGCAGTTCAGCTCCACAGAGACACGGAGGAAGAGCAAGTTACTACAGCCCTGAGGTGATTTTTTTGTTACAACACATGTCTGATTTTTGGGATACTAATGAGAATATTCATTTAATGCTCTCTGTCTCTCTTTCTCTTTAAACCAGTGAAGAGACATTAGAGGATTCATCTGCATTGTACTCCACAGTCAACACAACCAGATAAAACACAAACATTCTAAGCTTGTATTATTCATTGCATATACGCTATATATGCAAAAATTATTTAAGTTGATATTTCCAGCTGCACGGCCCTATCGATATTAGGAAAGACAGCTTGATTTAAAAATGGACAAATAGAAATTGAAGAGGAGCTCATGTCTGGAGAACATGAAGTCACCACATGTTAGCTACTGCTCAGAAAGGCATTAAAAGCGAAAATGTTCACTTTTGAGTTCAGCATATCAAATCAGCACTGTGTACTGAGAGCAAAGCAGCAGTACAGCAGGTCTCTGGTGGGGTCATTGAGAAAATGGGGGTGGCAGAGTGTGGTTTTTGGCTCAGCTGCAGGGGAATGGTGGAGCAGTGGTTTCACAGTGCGGTGTCTGGAAAGGCTGACCAACACAGTGGATTTCCATTATCTAAACATGCCTCCCCTATTTGATTAGGATGCCATGACCTGTCGGAAGAGCAGTACTGAACTGAAATGAAGGATGGCAGCTGGAAAGCTACACAAGCAAACTGTTATCACAACAAATAAACAAACTCTTGTCTGGCAATACTGTGTGCGATGAATCCCACTGTTACAGTGAGCATCATCACACATGTTTTGAAGAGAACCACAGCTACGGGAGCTGTGATTAAATTTGCTTACATCAGAAAATGTAATTGATTGGAAATATTTTCTAAGTCTTAGCCAATACATGTTATGTTATTTGTCTAATCAGCCATATAATCTATATTTTACTATAGCAAAGATTTTTAACGGCTGAATTTGGGTGTGAATATTTTAACAGCTTTTAAGAGAACTACTTCATAAGACATAGATGAGTGTGTGTGTGCTTTTACTCAGATTTTGTTGCCCCTTTTTCAAGATGTAAAACAACAAATATGATCAACACAGTTGTTATTAGAAAACATGGTCATCACCGTGTATTTTATAATATTTGTTCTCCTGTGGTTAAATGGGTATAGAGAAACAAGTTGTCCTTTATTCTGCTTGTCAAAATCAAAATTAGTATATCAAAGAACTGTACAATTTCAATCATGCAGACATTTCTTCACTCATACTGTGAAGTAAATATAGATTACTATGTCATCAAGATTATTAATTAATCCAATTTATCAAATCTGCTTTTAGCTTATACACACACTGGAGTTGGTATTTTTATAGAGCCGTTAGCCTGCAGGTGGCACCACTTACATCAGCAAGGATAGTGTGCCCTTCTTCACCTGCTCCTGCTTTTCAAGGATGAAGGGTGTGACCTTGTGAAATGAGTGGGAGGACTCTTTGAATAGGATTAACAAACAAAAAGATCAAAAGAACAAAAAGGGAAGAAAAATTATTCACATGAGTCAGAAGGATGTGATTAATTAAAGCCAGCAAGATTTACTTTACTTTTACAACTGACATCAGTTCACACAGAAGATAAAAGCTCAAAGCAGAACATACTGTGATACATAACAGCAAATCATGTTTATTTAAAACTTGTCTGTGGTACATTAAGTGATAGCCAATGCATTCTTCTTCTTCTCTGCATTTACTCTCTATTTAATCTTAGTCTCCCCTTACTTGGTGTGTGTATCACTGTGTGTGTGAGTGAGTAGGTTTATCCTGGAGTTATGAGATCCTCTGAAGGGCGAGGCCATTTAAGGCCTGGTTCCCACTGGATTCCTGGCTGACTCATCAAACAATGGCTTACCTACATTACTTAAAAACCAGTTCATCTCTCCATTCCTCATCATAGTGTTAGAGCAGGATTGTAAACATGTTCCTTATTTTGCTCCTCAGACTTGATTTTGCTTCTTCTTAAACACTTGAGAGCTCTTTCAGAATTATTCACATATACCGAGGGTACAGTCGGGTGTATATTAACAGTTTCTGCTTTTAATTACATGCCTCAGAAAAAAGCCAATTTTTTTTTTTACAGCTCTTTGAAGACAGCTCCATTGTGGATTGTATTTAAAGGTGTTGCTGGGACTCGTTTACTTCAAATACACATTATCAATCAACAGTTATGTTTTATTGAGATGAGAGGAACAGCTATGAGTTTAATTGCTGCAACCTGTGGACTTCTTGTCCTTCTCAGTTTAACGGGTAGGTCTACTTTACAGTATTTATTCTAACATCAAACCAAAGTGATGCAGGAAAAATATTTGTACAACCACTATTTTACTGTTTTCTTTAAAAAAAAAAAAAAAGAAAAAAAGAAAGAAAATTTTGACATACAACCCCAAATCAGAAAAAGTTAGGACGATATGTTATGAAAATGAAACTGAAAACAGTATTCCAATTTTGGTTCATGCAACACATTGTAAAAAAAAAAAAAAAAAAAAAAAAAAAGTTGGAACAGTAAGGCATTTACCACCTTGAATTGTTGCCATTCCTTTTCACAACACTTTAACAGCATTTAGGGACTGAAGACACCAAGTGATGAAGTGTTTCAGGTGTAATTTTGTCCCATTCTTCCTGCAAACAAGTCTTAAGGTGGGCAACAGTACGGGATCTTTGTTGTCACATTTTGCACTTCAAAAGCGACACACATTCTCTATTGGAGACAGGGCGGGCCTGTGTGTAGAATGTAATATTGCATTGTCTTGTTTAAGTATGGGCTTCCCTGGAAAAGATGTCTTCTTGGAGGCAGCATGTTGTCCTCCAAAATCTCTGTGATGGTGCCATCAAAGAAATGCAAGTTACCTTTGCCAAGGGCACTGATACAGATTCCGTACTGTTGACAGAGCCAACTTGTTGCTGCTAACAGTCTGGATGATCCTTTTCTTCTTTGGTCCATTTCTCCCAAACAATACCTGAAATACTGATTCATCTGACCACAGCACACGTTTCCCATCCCAGATGCCCCGAGCCCAGAGAAGTCGACGACTCTTCTGGACACTGTTAACATAGAGCTTCCTTTGGCACAGTACAGTTTCAGCTGGCATTTGTGGATGTAACTACATGTTGTGGTATTTGACAAAGGTTTGCCAAAGTAGTGCTGAGCCCACGTGGTGATATCGCTCATAGATGAATGATGATTCTTGATGCAGTGCTGCCTGAGTGATCAGAGGTCACGGTGGTTCAGCTTTGGGTTTTGCCCTTGTCCTTTATGCACTGAAATTCTTCCAGATTCCTTGAATCTTTTAATTATGTTATGCAGGGTTGAAGGTGAAATATCCAAATGTCTTCATATCTTTCTTTGAGAAACATTGTTTTTACACATTTCAATTATTGTCTCACGTATTTGTCAGCAAACTGGCCCATCTTTGCTCCTAAAGGACTAGACCTTTCTTGGATGCTGCTTTTGAACCGAAGCATAAGTACAATAACCTGTTGACATCACCTGTTTCAAATCACATCATTATTTAACCAATTTAACTGATTACTAGCCCTAAATTGCTCCTGTCACAACCTTTTTTGGAATGTGTTGCAGGTCTGAATGACAGGAAAGGATGTGCATGTACAAATGAAATGAAGTTGACCAGACAAAACATGAAATATTTTGTGTTCATATTGTCTCCAATGAAATACAAGTAAATTTAAAAATCACTACTTTCTTATTTTATTTGGTTTTCCACACTGTCCCAACTTTTTCTGATTTGGGTTTTTATTATCTTTAAAATGTAGGGTGATAAACTGTATAGCATCAAAGCTCTAAATATGGCACCGAACATTCATGGAAAAGTGATTAACACAATCTCATTATCGACTTGTATAGATGCACAAATTCTCTTTCTCTCTCTCTGTATCCATATATACACACATACACACCACTTAGTTTGGAATACATTATTAGTTCAACTTCAGTATTTACTGTTAGAAAATACAGAGTATGTCCTCTGATGTAATTTTAATAAAAGCAACATCCTTTAGAAAAGGAGCTGAATCTTTTAACATTTTTAATTATAAAAATGTATTATTTATTTTATTATTTTTGTCCTTTCTCTCTCTCTTTTTTTCTTTCTGGTTATTATAGTTGTGATCTCTCTGTTTAATATTGGTATTCTTGCTTTTATTGTCAAGTCTTGAGGTTTCTGTTTTCATTCCTCCCCCTGTGTTCCCCGTCCTCTTTCTAGTTTCCTGTTTTAGTTATTTGTGAAATCAGTCTTTTCTCCATGTTTATTTACCTATTAGTTTCCTCAGTCATATCTCCCCCTGTCTCTCGCCCTCTCTTTGTGTTCTCACTCTCGCTCTCTCTCTGTTTTTAGTCAGACTCTTATTGTGTGTTTCTCATACTTCCTAATTTATTTTGACAGTCTCTTGTCCCATGTGCATTGTGTTCAATTTTGCTTCCAGTGTCTCGTCAGTTAGATTATGTTCAGCTGTGTTCCCCAGATGTGGCAGGGAGGTAGGTTAGGACCCAAATGTAAGACTCTGCCCTGATTCCCTCCTGTATATTGGCACTCCCACTCTGTCTGTTGTTATGATCTCCCTCTTGGTGTGTGTCTGATTTGTTTTGAGCCTGCAGTGTTTATATCCATGAGTATCTGCCAGTTAAGCTGGATTTAGTTATTTTTATTTTCCAGCAATGAAGCTGTTGTTAACTCCAGTCCAGCCTGAGAATCTTACATTTGGGTCCTAACCTACCTGCCAGACACACACAGCACTTCATGACATTTAAAGCTTCCTTTCTATGTAACCTGGCTCAATATTCCCATCAGAGGTGTATTTCTTAAATACACAGGACGTCTGACAGTTTCCCCCTAAATATTTTTATTATACGAGGTGTACTGATGAAAATTCACAACTAATAGATCGTATTTTGTCTTTCTTATGTTTTGCTTTGAGAACGAGCTGGCTATTCACAGTGAAAATCTTGTCCAACAGGTACAGCTGGGTCTGCCAGCATTTGGGTTGTACGTGAAGGAGAGGATTTTTCACTCTATAATCTCTTCACTGTGTCTGGAAACACAAAGTTCTTCTGCAAGGAAAAATGTGAGCGAGCAGAAAACATCCTCATTAAAACAGATGAAACCACAGCTCAGAGCAGCAGATTCAGTATTAAATACAAAGATGCAGCTTCAGGAAGAGGAAGCCTGACTTTTACCATCACAAATATGAGAAAGTCTGACTCGGGAATGTACCGGTTTGGTTTGGGTAAATCTTCAGCTCCAGATTCATACTCAGACTTTGAGGTCAGAGTTTCAAATGGTGAGTTTCTACTAAAAGTCACTGAAGTCAAAATTGGGAAACCATTCACCTACTCTCATACCTCCATAAACTCTCAGGCTAAATACAGACTTATTTAAACTCATTCACTTTAATTATTTATTATGTAATTCATGGATGTTCATCTATTTTACAGAAATTGCAAAAAACTCTGGAGTCTCCCGTGCACAGAGTGAGGGAGAAGAAATCCTATTTCCATGTGTCACTGCTGTCCATGCACAGAGGAAGTTCCTTTGTAAGAATCCATGTGAGAAAGAAGGAAATATTTTCATTGACACAACTAATGACAAAGTTCAGAATGGCAGGTACAGCATTGAATACACAAAAGGATCTGCATTTGAACTTCTAGCAACCATCAGACATCTGACCAAGTCTGACACGGGACAGTACAGGTGTGGTTACGGGGACCCTTTATCTCCTGATTCATATGGCACTGATGAGATTTTGGTTGTAGATGGTAAGTTTCTTTTTCAGAATAATAAAAATTCCTTGATATGTTCATCCTATAGCTAACAAACAAAATCTTGCAAATTAGGGATTAGATTAAAATTCATTGTAAAAGATGCCAGTCTTTCTACAATTCTCTCTGTTTTGTCCTTTTTTTGCCCGTCCTTTCCAGCACTGTAGCATTTAGAATTATTGTCTGAAGACCAAGAAAAATGCCCAACAGATTTATTTTCCCAAGTGGACCATCCTGGCTTTTGATATACTAGTAGATGGCCAGGTGGCCAGGAGGGGACAGAGGTGGAATGTTTTCCCTGCACCTCTGCAAGGCTCTGCATGTGCTGCATGGGTGGTGGTGTGATGGAGCGGGAGGAGGGAGACAATTGGGGATAGGGTGGAAAGGATTTGGGGAGGGGGGGTAGAATCTACCAAGGCCAGTGGGCCTGGGCCCATCCAGACCCGGGCCCCAGCAGCAGCACCACCAAGCCAGAGCATGGGGTGGCCCACCTGATCCCACCGCAGAGGAAAAACTACACCCATCCCAGCATTCACCCACCTCCCAGACTACATAAGACAATAGACTGTAAATTTTGAATAAAATTTTTAATTATAATTAAAAGAATCCCGTTATTCTCCCCTCTCATTTATTCACGGACATTTGGGACATTATTGGACACAATAGTCAGTCCATCATAAAAATTAGTCTTATTTTAATCAACAGGGGTGCAGCCTTTTTTATTGAAAAAACAATTTAAAAAAAAAAACCCCAATAACGTCATGACAGCTCAGTACTCTTCAGCTTTCTTCTCTAAACTTTATTTCAAAGACTTTGGAGGTGGTGGGTCTTCTTCAGTTTAAACCTTTTGCAAACATATATGAGATTCTTGACGGGTTCCAGTCTCACTTTAAAGCACAGTATTATGCTGTATTCTATCTTGTTCTCTATAAAACATGTCTAAATGTAATTTTAAAAATTGAATCCAGATCTATGAAAGTGAATATAAATAAGCCTGTTTACTGATTTTTCTCTAATGTGCTCTGTGTTATAGTGGTGACTTACACTTCTACTCAGGTCTGCGCCTTCAAAGGATCAACAGCAGAAATACACTCCACATTCAGATACCTATCGACTATAGATGACATAAATACAAGAATCCAGAAAATGTTCTGGTTTACTGCAGTCAAAGATAATGAGCCTGTGGACCTGAAAACAGAGGCAGAGTATTCAGGTCGAGTTCAGTATCAGTGTGAAAACAACGACTGCACTCTGAGAATCACAGACCTGAGAGAGAGCGACTCAGCTGAGTACAAGTTCATGCTCATAACAAACGATCCAGGAGGGAAATATACTGGATCACCTGGAGTCACTTTGACTGTTACAGGTAAAAAAATATTTCACTGGAATTCACTTTAAACATTTCCATGTGTATTTGTGCAAATGTTGAGATATTTCTGACATAATGTCATTGCTTTTTTTTTAACTCCCAGATCCACAGCTCCAGGTACATGTGAGGAGATCAAACTCTTATTCTAACTGGACAGAGCTGACATGTCACAACAACTGTCAGCTACCTGTTCAATCTTCCTACATCTGGTACAGGAATGGACACAAACTTTCATCAGAAAAACAATATTTACACCTGAACACATTTGATTCTGCAGATACTTTTTACTGTGCTGTGAAAGGATATGAGACATTCCCTTCTCCAACAGTGTGTGAGTTCACTACTTTTTGTTTCATTAAAGGAATTATATTTAATCTTTCTTTATTTACATCAATGTGTGTGTATGTTAGTTTAGGCAGAGTCCTTTCTTTTGGGAGGTTTGCAATGTTTTCTTTTTAGAATATTAATTTATAACATTTGGTTTTGTTATGACCATGTTATCATTCTTATGTTTCCTCCTCCAGATGCTCCAAAGCTTCCCTCTGTGTCAGTGAGTCCCTCTGGTGAAATAGTAGAGGGTAGCCCTGTGACTCTGACCTGTAGCAGTGATGCTAACCCAGCAGCTAGTTACACCTGGTACAAGGAGGATGTCATCAACCCTCTCAGTTACCAAAACCAACATTTTTTCAGCTCCATCCTGCCTTCTCAATCTGGAAAGTATTACTGTACAGCTGATAATGACCTGGGACAAAAGAGATCTGTAAGCAGAACTATTGATGTGAAATGTGAGTAAAAGACATTTATAAGCTGTAAATTCTTTGATCTCGATTAAACAGTTAACATCAACTTTAGAGATAAGATTTAGTTTTCATCATGAAGAGTGAAAATGGCTTTGCTGTACAATGATGTTTGTTTATTACAACATAAGGAGGTTTGACAAGGAAATAGGAAGGTTTCTGCATATTATTATTTTATAATTTTTGTAGAGTTATGAGAAGCCTGCAAAGACTTGAGTATATGTATAACCAACCACATTTTCATTCTCCTTATATCTCCTCCAGATGCTCCAAAGCTTCCCTCTGTGTCAGTGAGTCCCTCTGCTGAGATAGTGGAGGGCAGTTCAGTCACTCTGACCTGTAGCAGTGATGCTAACCCAGCAGCTAATTATATCTGGTACAAGGAGGATGTCATCAACCCTCTCAGTTACCAAAACCAACATGTTTTCAGCTCCATCCTGCCCTCTGACTCTGGAAAGTATTACTGTACAGCTGATAATAACCTGGGACAAAAGAGATCTGAAAGCAGAACTATTGATGTGAAATGTGAGTAAAAGACATTTATAAGCTGTAAATTCTTTGATCTCGATTAAACAGTTAACATCAACTTTAGAGATAAGATTTAATTCATCATCATGAATAGTGAAAATGGCTTTGCTGTACAATGATGTTTGTTTATTACAACATAAGGACGTTTGACAAGTAAATAAGGAAGGTTTCTGCATATTATTATTTTATAATTTTTGTACCTTTGTGAGAAGCCTGCAAAGACTTGAGTATATTTATAACCAACCATGTTGTCATTCTCCTTATTTCTCATCCAGATCCTCCAAAGCTTCCCTCTGTGTCAGTGAGTCGCTCTGCTGAGATAGTGGAGGGCAGTTCAGTGACTCTGACCTGTAGCAGTGATGCTAACCCAGCAGCTAATTACACCTGGTACAAGGAGGATGGAAATTTACCAAAAGCATTTGGACAGAACTTCACTGTTGCCAAGTTCACACCTGAACACAGTGGGAGTTATTACTGTGAAGCCCAGAACAAGCTGGGACATCATAACTCCACCTTACAGCTGAACATTGTGCCAGGTAATCATTTACACATACATACATACTGGATACACTCAGAAAGGAGTGCAGTCAAAAAGTCAGGCACAATCTACATTCATGCGCTATGGCTAATTATTGGATGGCACTATAATATACAGTGGCTTGCAAAAGTATTCGGCCCCCTTGAACTTTTCCACATTTTGTCACATTACAGCCACAAACATGAATCAATTTTATTGGAATTCCAGGTGAAAGACCAATACAAAGTGGTGTACACTTGAGAAGTGGAACGAAAATCATACATGATTCCAAACATTTTTTACAAATAACTGAAAAGTGGGGTGTGCGTAATTATTCAGCCCCCTGAGTCAATACTTTGTAGAACCACCTTTTGCTGCAATTACAGCTGCCAGTCTTTTAGGGTATGTCTCTACCAGCTTTGCACATCTACAGACTGAAATCCTTGCCCATTCTTCTTTGCAAAACAGCTCCAGCTCAGTCAGATTAGATGGACAGCGTTTGTGAACAGCAGTTTTCAGATCTTGCCACAGATTCTCGATTGGATTTAGATCTGGACTTTGACTGGGCCATTCTAACACATGGATATGTTTTGTTTTAAACCATTCCATTGTTGCCCTGGCTTTATGTTTAGGGTCGTTGTCCTGCTGGAAGGTGAACCTCCGCCCCAGTCTCAAGTCTTTTGCAGACTCCAAGATGTTTTCTTCCAAGATTGCCCTGTATTTGGCTCTATCCATCTTCCCATCAACTCTGTCCCTGTCATTCCCTGTCCCTGCTGAAGAGAAGCACCCCCAGAGCATGATGCTGCCACCACCATATGTGACAGTGGGGATGGTGTGTTCACAGTGATGTGCAGTGTTAGTTTTCCGCCACACATAGCGTTTTGCATTTTGGCCAAAAAGTTCCATTTTGGTCTCATCTGACCAGAGCACCTTCTTCCACATGTTTGCTGTGTCCCCCACATGGCTTGTGGCAAACTGCAAACGGGACTTCTTATGGTTTTCTGTTAACAATGGCTTTCTTCTTGCCACTCTTCCATAAAGGCCAACTTTGTGCAGTGCACGACTAATAGTTGTCCTATGGACAGATTCCCCCACCTGAGCTGTAGATCTCTGCAGCTCGTCCAGAGTCACCATGGGCCTCTTGGATGCATTTCTGATCAGCGCTCTCCTTGTTCAGCCTGTGAGTTTAGGTGGACGGCCTCGTCTTGGTAGGTTTACAGTTGTGCCATACTCCTTCCATTTCTGAATGATGGCTTGAACAGTGCTCCGTGGGACGTTCAAGGCTTGGGAAATCTTTTTGTAGCCTAAGCCTGCTTTAAATTTCTCAATAACTTTATCCCTGACCTGTCTGGTGTGTTCTTTGGACTTCATGGTGTTGTTGCTCCCAATATTCTCTTAGACAACCTCTGAGGCTGTCACAGAGCAGCTGTATTTGTACTGACATTAGATTACACACAGGTGCACTCTATTTAGTCATTAGCACTCATCAGGCAATGTCTATGGGCAACTGACTGCACTCAGACCAAAGGGGCTGAATACTTACTCAAACCCCACTTTGCAGTTATTTATTTGTAAAAAATGTTTGGAATCATGTATGATTTTCGTTCCACTTCTCACGTGTACACCACTTTGTATTGGTCTTTCACGTGGAATTCCAATAAAATTGATTCATGTTTGTGGCTGTAATGTGACAAAATGTGGAAAAGTTCAAGGGGGCCGAATACTTTTGCAAGCCACTGTATAATAACAAATCACTTTCAAACTACCTCAGCACAGATAGAACTGTATTACTAGCTAAACGTACACATGTACAAGTATTTATTTTGCCAAAACATTTCCCCTTTAGTGTTGTATGGATTCATAGTGCTGCTACAGATAATTAAACCGGAGCTGATTTTAAAAACTTTGCTCTTTTGAATCTACACTAATGCATCATCATCTTTAAAAGCATATATTTTGTATGGTGTCTGTCCTGTGAGGGCCATATATTTCAAATCAGTCATTGATGAGTTCAGAAATACAGACCTGCGACTTGATTTACAAAGATAATTTAAATATATTAAAAATAAAATACTGGCTGCACCTGTAACTGTTCAACTTGCCTGTTTGGTTAAACAGAATACGGCAGGAGTCCCACTGTCTGCTGTCAAGGTTTTCCATATTCATGTGCTAAAGAGTCCTAAGAATCAACATTGTAACTTATCTATCACGATGACAAGAAGCATGTTTATTACTAATGCTAGCCCTGTTTCCAGATTGTAACTGATCTCTGAATACTGAAAACAGAGCCAGTGACATTTTTAACCTCCTGTTAAAAACCAGGGATTTATCCATAATGCCCATGTGCACCCAGCCAGATAAAGCTGCAGGCCACTAAGCTTGAAGTGATTTTTAATTGAATGCAGATGAGGCTATTAAATTGAGATGTGCTACAGTTTTCAGTGGAATAAGGGGCACGCCCAGTTAACCCTGTTTCCAGAGACAATAGCCAACTGCTGCCACTGTACAGGATGAATGTTTATCGTGGGGTTTTTACTTTACAGTATAAAGTGCATTGAGACAACTGTTGTTACGATTGGGTGCTGTACAAATTAAAGTGAATTGAATTTAAATTAGGCTAAACTGGCAGAAGAGAAACTTTATGATAAAACACTGTTTGAGATGAACAGAGTGAGATCACTTTACTCTGGTGTGTTTAAATAGATTTCTATTTTTATTTTTCACTAGACAAGAACTTGGCTTCTCTAGCCTAAAACTCCAACACTGTTCAGGCCATACACAGGTCGAACATTATGGAATACTCAATAACTATTAGTGCTTTATTTTGATCTTGATCAGGAGCAAAGAAGACAAAAGCTGCTGGAGTAACTGCTGCTGTTCTCCTGTCTGTCACATTCCTCACTGTCTTCCTTTGGATTCGGTGAGCAGATCTGTCACATTAAACTTTTACTTTTCAGTCATTGTGTTGTTCTTTTGTTCATTATCATTTCACTCCTCAGAAAAAAGAGGAATTCCAAGGAATCATCCAAGCTTAAAGGCAGAGCAGATAACAAAGAACAGGTGACACCAGAAGTATAATTGCAGTAAAAAAAAATCATCATTCACCATTCTAATATAAAAGCTGAAACTTATTTTAACTGAGAAACACTTCTTGTTGCTTCTTTGTCAACCTGCTTGTAATGTAATTGCATTTTATCACATGCTAAATTTTTAGCTAAGATCATTTTTTCTATGCAGTGTCTCTCTGATCAGGAGGAGCGACAGGAACAGGATGATCTTCAGCATGCCAGCATCCACTTCTCTAACAACCAGGCAGATCCTCTCTACACCAACAGCAGTTCAGCCCCACAGACACATGGAGGAACAGAAAGTTACACTTAAAAACTGAAAACGATTTGAATGAACATAGAGTCCAGACAACCAATCAGTCTCCCTAGATTGTATGACATCATCTCAACGAGAATAAATGTAACAATCTTTAAGTTGTTGAACTTCATGCAGATCGTACATGATTTAATTACGCTCACCACCACTGTGTTACACCACTGTTAAATTAAATGAAAAAGTACAGCCCTGGAGTGAGCAGCTCCTCACATAATAAGATGAGCCTCGCTCGAAGAAGCATTCTTCTTCTGTTTTTAAGCTTTTTTCACCATCACAATACAATTTCAAAGGAATTTGGTTCCTGTAGATGGTGCCTCTCACAACAATATGTAAACGAGTAAACGACACAGTATCACACACACACACAGGTGTATAAACCAACAATATAATGTATACTCGGAATCAGCTAATTTCTCTCTGATCCAAAAGTCAGGGAGATGGAGAGGATCCATCCAGACTGCACCCTGCAGTCAACAAGATCTGGTCAACATAACCACAATTCCTATTATCAGAAAGAAGCTGCCTCATGGCAGGTTTGGTCTTTTCACTCAGTGAGCATCATAATTTAGCCAGCATGATGGCCACTGGAGCTATCCCACACAGACCAAGTTCATTCATGAGTGTGCTGACATGGACTGAATTAATTTGTTCTATCCTAATCCAATAGATCTCAACAACACCCCAGGTCAATCTAGATGTTTGCAGTTTTCCAATTCATGGATCTTTGTTTGTGTATTGAATGTTGAGTTCTCATTTTCACAAACCAAAATAATCTTTTGCTGCTCTTTTTCTTTCCTTATCACTTGTAGAAAAATACATGTATGTGATCAAACATGATTATCATAGTCTGTTTTCTGATGTTTGATATCCTGATGTATTATTATCATAATCACATTTATTTCATAAAATTGAGCTAAGAAATTTACTTTTTTAAAAACAATTAAATAACACCTGATTTTTCAATAACCTTAACACTTCATCACTCTGATGTCTCACAGTGATATAAACAGTTTCTCTTATAAAACATTATTCTGCTTCACATCAACTTCTATGTGACTTTAATTTTCCGTGGTACTTTTTTTGCATCAATAAAATTGTATAATATCAAGTTATGTCATGTTAATGCTGACTGGATATTTGACACAACAGATTCAAACAGGATACAATGTCTGGATTTATATACAGTGTGTTTGTTTTGAAAGAAAATCACAAAATGAACATTATATTCATTACAAAAAATATAAATTATGATGATTAACAGAAATATTCAGAACAAATTCTCTGTAAAAAAAACTCCTTTATGTATTGTCACAAATTGGGTCAAGGTAAGAGGCAAATAGAGAGTTCATAGGTACATATTTAACTGAACTCTTTGTGTCATGATAGTCCCATACAGTAGAAGACACATTAGTAAAATCCTTTAGCTACATTTATTTGTAAATTTACTGCTATATTTTGTGTTCTGTGCAAATGAAAGCTCAAACGATCCCTGTCAAAACCACCAAAACAAAGAATAAAAAAATGCCTTGAAACATAAGCAACATGCATTATTAAATTGACATAACTTCAGGTTACAAAAAGACACAGTCACTAATTAGTGAGATACACGCCTCTCACAATAATCAGTCACATGTTACAAATCTCACATGTTGGGATTTATCATAAAGACAACCCTAAATGCATTTGTACAGCTTGCTTTCTTAATAAAAAAAAAAAAAAAAAAACTCTTCCCAAATATAGACTACCACATGTTTGGATAAGAAAAAAAACAATTCCACCAAACATGGTGGAGGAATTATTATGGTATGGGCGTGTGGCTGCCAGTGCTGATGATGTGACTGTGGATATAAGCAGCAGACTGAATTCTGAGTACAGGTATACACTCTCTTCTCAGATTCAACCAAATGCTGCAAAACCAATTGGATGGTCCTTCAGAGTGCAAATAGATAATGAATCAAAGCATATTACAAAACCAACTGGAGAGTTTCTCGGTATTCATCAATGGCCAAGTCACCAGCTGATCTTAACACCTAAGAGCATCCTTTTCAGTTACAGAAGACAAAACTGAAGTCAGAGAGACCCACAAAGAAACAGCTACTAAAGGTAGCCTCAAGAAAGACCAGGCAAAGTGTCTCAAGAGAGGAAACTGTTAAAGTGTTCTCGATTTTTTTTCTTTTTCTTTTGTTTACTGCTCTCTAGTGATAAAATGTTAGCTTGCAGCTTCAGGTTTAATCTGTGCTGCTCTATTCTCTCTCCCTGAGTGAAAAAATCCTTTAAAGAATTTGGTCATTCAAAATAAAGAAAACTGTTTGTATATTGATAATACACCTTACGGTCTGATTTAATTCCACAGAAAGCACAGGCCTTGCCCAAAATCCCCCCTAACCGGGCTGGCCCACAGGTCACATGACCCCTACATAACTAGTAATCGTCCTTTTTTTTTCTTCCCCTGCCATATATAATGTGCAATACATACAAATCGTTTCAGTGTGTCCCCCAATTTCCTATTTTGAGAGCAATTATTTTCTAGATGTCTGATTGATTTATAAAATAAATAAAAAAAATCCAATCTCATGAATGTGAGCCACACCTAATATGCAAACAAGGATTAGTGAGTTCCTTTAAAATGGAAGGCAGGCAGGGTAGGGGAGAGTGAGGTGAGGAGACCAAAGACATTACTGCCAGGCAATCCGACATGTAATATGGCTCCCCAATACCATTCCAGCCTTCCACTAACTCCTATAGTGGATCCTGTTGTGTCATTTGTAAGTATAATTGTCTTTTGTGTTGGCAAGCGCTAAGCTAGTGCTATGTAGGTCTTATTAATGAGCAATAATAACAATTCAAAAGAGAAAAAACACAAGTCTTTTAAAATAAACTGCTAATTGACTTCCATTTTAGACATTCAGATAGAGAGAAGCAGAGTGTAGTTTGAGTTTTTTCTTTCACTTAGAGAAATCACAAGGGCTGGCGGCCTTACTGCAGAGAATGATAAAAGGCACAAAGTTACACGAGAAACAGATCATCAGAAAGAGCAAAACGAAACTAATCTACCACGCTAAGTGACTTGATAATCTGGAGTCTGAGTGACCGTGCTGATCCTTTTTTAAAGCAGTTGATTGCACTGATGATTAGCAGGTGACCTGAAGAGGAGAAGAGAAGGAAACTCCAGCTCCATCCCAATGGGTCAGAGGTAAACAGCTACCGTCCATGACCTTCCTACCTTCCTTCCTTCTTATGACAAGTGCATAAAATGACCTACATTCACATACTGGCCTCAATTATGCAGTTTCTATATTTCACTAGCTGGGACCACATCCTCGGTAACGATGGCCGATGAGGGATGAGGAAGTTGAACTGGTGCTGCAGTTTGGGGAAGGCCTCGAAGGGGACTGGAAACGGCTCCCAGGCCGGGCAGATCCCCCAAAGAAGGCATCCCCTACAGGAGTGAAGACTGAGCATTACGGAGGTCTTGGAGATTGTTGCGAATGTATAACTGGTAGGCTTGTGATGACCATCGGCCTAGGAACTTGATTAAGTGGTCGGGGATTCCTTTGCAGGAGGCAGAAGTTGCAGCGCCAATGCAAAAGGAATGGCCAGAGAAGAGATTGGGAGGAATCCCAGAAGACGAGAGCACTTGGCGAAAGTGTGAAAGAGAAACCACGACCTGGTTGGGGCGTGGCCAGATTCGGTGGTGAACAGTGGATCTGAAGGTAAGGCGTGCTGAAATTTTCTGAGGTGGAGGTAATGGATTAGCGATTCGAAGGGACTTAAAGGTGAGTTTATTTTGAAGTAGTAAATAGGTGTGGGGCTGCCTGATTGATTGGTTTTGCTTCATTTGAGGGAGAAAATGAGGCAGTGTTCGGAGACTGGGTGGATGTCGCTCAAGCACGGGTGAAGATCCAGAGGGATTTCGATTTCGAAGATGAGGAGGTGAATTCTGAAGAGCGTAAGAAGCCAAAGAAGGTGAGCAGGAACAAGGCTTCGAGTGTGCGTGCCAGGAAGTAGCCGCTATACTTCAGCCGGAGGGTAGAGATGCAGCGATGTAGTAGATCTGAAGTTAGGGATAAGCGGTGTAGGGTCGTGGCAGGTGACTGACGCTGGAGACCTTTGATGAGTAATGATATCTGGGACAACGTAATGGTTGGGCATGGCTAGGGATGGGTATTGATAAGATTTTCATGATTCCGATTCCATTTTCGATTCTGTTTAAAAAAGGAGAACACTAAGGTCGATTAGCTTAGAACTTTGTTTTATATCTTCTCTTTGAACAAGATAGAAATTTAGGAGTAACATGGCCTTACAAACCCAGCAGTGAGATCTTAAGAGATCCACAGCCTACGGCTCTTCAATGGGGTGTCACAGGGTCCCCAGGAAAAAAAATTGTAAATGTAAAATGATAAAATAAATATTCTTCTGTAGCAATAACAAAGTATAACATAAATTATTCTGTAGCAATTACACAAGAATATCCAGTAATGTCCCTGCCTACAATTAAACACATTCACTTACCGAAAATCGGGGGCATCTGCTGTGGCAAATGGGTGCAAGCCTTTGACCACAAACTTAGTCACTGCTCGGTGACATTCGTCTATCCTGGCCTGAAAGGAGACGCTACCGGTAGACTGCAGTGAGAACTGCCAGCCACACTCTGTCTCTCTCATTATGGTCACCTAAATGCAGCGCACAGTAATGGCAGGTTTTGTAATAAGGCAGATCGCACTAACATAATATGCACTATTAGTTGATTATTTACCTGCCGTATTAACGGGAGAGGACGTGCAAACGTTACCGCTGCTGCTGGGTTGAGATTCACGACTCCGGAGCGGAATTAAAAACATGACATTCATTTAAGGTTATCGTGTGTTTTGTGAGCGAATCAGAATCAGAATCAGAATCGTGTTTATTGGCCAAGTATATGTGCAGACAAATACAAGGAATTTGGTTCCGGTAGATGGTGGCTATCAAGCACAGCAATGTACACACACACACACACACACACACACACACACACACACACACACACACACACACACACACACGTCTATATATACATTACACATGCATACACATACATACACAAAGCTGTGTAAACCAACTATAAATAACTAAACTTATGTACATAAAATACAGAAATGAAATGAGGTGGAATGAATACTACAGAATGTACATAAGGTGCAGTTGCAGTCTGGCAGTGGGGAGCAGTGTGACAGGTCAACTGTTTAGGAGGGAGATGGCGAGGGGAAAGAAACTGTTCCTGTGTCGGGTGGTCTTGGTTTGCAGGCTTCTGTACCGTCTGCCAGAGGGCAGCAGGTCAAAAGTCTGTGTCCAGGGTGTGAGGGGTCTGTGATGATTTTCCTGCCCGTTTCCTGGTTCTTGAGAGGTACAGATCCTGGATGGAGGGCAGGGGCGCCGATGATCCTTTCTGCTGCCCGTACAGTCCGCTGCAGTCTGCTCCTGTCCTGTTTAGTGGCTGCACCATACCAGACTGTGATGGAGGAGCACAGGACAGACTCAATGACTGCAGTGTAGAACTGGGTCAGCAGCTCCTGTGGAAGACTGTACTTCCCCAGTTGTCTCAGGAAGTACATCCTCTGCTGGGTCTTTTTGAGGATGGAGTTGATGTTGGTCTCCCACTTCAGGTCCTGGGAGATGGTGGTACCCAGGAACTTGAAGATCTTCACAGTCGACACAGGGCTGTCTGACATGATGAGGGGGGGCAGAGTTGGGGGATGTCTCCTGAAGTCCACTGTCATCTCTACAGTTTTAAGAGTGTTCAGCTCCAGATTGTGCTGACTGCACCAGAGTACCAGCCGCTCAAATGCTTTTGCATATTCGTAGTGTTTCCTCCTTTAAATGAAATATCTACTTTGCAAGTATTGCAAGTTGCCCTGTTGTCATCCGTTCTCGTAAAGTATAACCAAACTTTTGAGCATTTGAGCCGCTTAGGCGTCCTGCCAGGTAAATGACGGGGCGACTGGAATCGATAAGGGAATCGTTTGCAAAAATGGCAAACAATTCCAAGGAATTGAAACAGTGGGTTTCGATACTCATCCCTAGGCATGGCGAACCTGTGAGCAGTTTGGCAAAGAAATTGATGCTGCTGAGGTATATCATGGGAAGTTTGATCCTCAGAAACCGGAAGGCGTGAGATATGAAGCTGGAAACTGTTGTGTTGTCGAATGACGGGAAGGGCAGGTTGAAGTTATTATGTTCCAAGCGGTCAAATAGGAGGACAATGTGCTTGCTGAGAGTCTATTTATAATCGCTTCTTGGGAGATACTGATGAGTTCTGCGATGCTAGGGTTTAGATCTCGAACGTCATGGCTGAAAATGGAGGAACTAGGGTCGGAGCTGCCTCTGCAGGGGGGCCAAGGCTCTGAATGTCTGGAGGGAGAGACGATACAGGGAGTCAGCAATGGAATTGAAATGGCCTGGAATGTGTTCTGCTCTGATTAGGAACTGGTGGGTGACTGATAGCCACGTGAGCTGCCGCATGAAGGGCATAACGGAAGGGGAATTGCTTCGGCCTTTGTTGATCATGTCACTACGGCGTGGCCCCACAGTAAGGCTGCGATGACTACCAGGTAGATTTCGTAAATGGCTGACGAAGGCATGAACCACTCGTGGATATATTGACCAGACCCCAAGCTGAAGAGAACCACCTTCCACTGTTGTAGCCCCCAAAGCCGGCAGAAGGGGCAGCATCTGTGTAGAGCTGAACGTCGTCGGGGTGGGACAAGCAGAAGTTGCCAGAGACGCATTTCAGCCCTGGAAGAGCTATTCAGTGTGATTGAGTCAAGAAGTGACGGTTTGGATGCAGCGAGTGAAAGCAAGTGAGAGATAAAGGAGCGGCCTTAAGGGATTATGCGTAGAGCAAAGTTTAAGCGTCCCAAAAGGGAGAGCAGCTGTTGTTTGGAGCAAGTGGGAGCGAGGAGAAAGTTTTGGAGGAGAAGTGTTACACGATTGAGCTTTTGGATGGGCAGGGAGGCCTGGAAATGTTTGGTGTCGAGAGTTATGCTGAGGAACTCCAGGGATGTTGAAGGCCCCTCTGTTTTCCTCTTCCAACAAAGGAACACCGAGTTCGGAGAAGACTGACCTCAGAGTGGATAACCCGTGAGCTGGTGGTGACGTGGGAGGGGAAATGACTAGTAAATCATCAAGAACGTGGACCAAAAATGGCAACTTATGGTTGTTGGAGAGGATCCAACATAGAGCTTCAGAGAGTGAGTCGAAGAGCTTGTGGCTGCTTTTGCAACCGAAGATCAGCCTGACTGCGAAATAATAGGCATCCCTCCACTTGACTCCGAACAAGCACCAGAAATCAGGGTGAATCGGCAAGGCACTTGTGATGTCGGCTTTAGAAAACCATGCGCCTCTGCCGGCGAGTTTAATGAGAGAAATGCCATGGCTCACTGTGGAGTATTTGAGAGAGTAGTCATCGCTGGGAATGAGGCTATTTATGCTTGGAATCTGACTGCCGTGAGGAGCGGAAAGATCTATGCTGATGCGCTTTTTGCCTTAATATTTTCTAGTGGCGATGCCCAGAGGGTTGATGCGAAAGAGGGGAAAAGGAGGTTCAGGGAAGGGTCCGATCATGAACCCCTCCCTAACTTCCTTGGCGAGTAGGCTGTCGACGGTTTCTGGGTCTTTGAGAGCTTACTGCAGGTTTTTACAAGCACAAGAAACTGATGGCTGGGCAACAATCCCTGGGCGGAAGCCTTCTGAAAAACCTTTTACTAAGAAGTTGACAAAGTCTGGGTTAGGGTGATTTTTTTAAGGCGTCTTTTAGTGCCGGAATATGGATGGGTGTGGAACCTGACAAAGCTAGTCATGGCATTGTGGGGTTGTGGGGACATG
Organism: Oreochromis aureus; assembly: GCF_013358895.1. Classification (NCBI taxonomy): domain Eukaryota; kingdom Metazoa; phylum Chordata; class Actinopteri; order Cichliformes; family Cichlidae; genus Oreochromis; species Oreochromis aureus. Next base: position 7,046,850 of record NC_052947.1, read on the forward strand.
CGGGGCAGGAATGGCCGCCGCCACAAAAAGAGCAGCAGTGGAGATAGCGGCACTGAGACATGGAACCACCGGAGTTGTTGAAGTTATTGCAAATGGTGCGGCTTCCAAGGTGCATGATGGGCCTGCCCCGCTTGTCTGAACCTTGACGCAATGGCATGCTGGGCATGGAAATTGTAGATTTAGGAAGTTCTGGTACGGGAGCTGGGGTCAAACAGGTAAGAACGGATGAACGGCGCGAGGGCTGTGGATCGTTTTGGGCTGGGACAATGCAGGCGGAAGCAGGATGTGACGGGGCGCCGCATGACTTGCAGGAGAGAGAAGAATGGGCGGCGAAGACGCGGCAGTAGAGTTCCTGATCAAGACTGCCCCAGAAGGTGTCTTGGTTAAACTGCTGAAGGCGAGCAGCTGCCTGAGCAGCAAACTGGATGTGGTACTGATAGAAGCCGGTGCTGCTGAATCGTAATGTGAGATTGAGAATAATAGTCAGATAGGAGTCGAACTCTTGTCTTCGGGAGGGAAAGGCGGTGCAGAGAACGTCTCTGTATAACAAGAAAGCAAAAGCAAACTCAAGCGGAGTGAGCTCTATTGCCCGAGAAGGGGCCGCACCACGTATGATGATGGAACCGTCGTGGCCGTTGATCACCCTGGGAAGAGCAGGCTGCGTGAGAGGAGGGAGAATGAGCTCAGCCAAATCTACATATTTAACGGCGATACTCTTCACAAAACACCATATTGTGTCAAGTATATTAAAAATATACCCTAAAAAACATTAAAGATCTATGCAGTATATTAATCACTTATATTATTATTTTCCATAAAGATAACATTAAAGATTCACCTCTCATCATGATTGGTCAATCAGAGACATTATTCCAGTTTTTCCAACACATTCCAGACATATTCTTGTTTGATGAATTTCCAACAGTTTAGGTTCAAATATATAAGAAGAATATTCTTCCAGGTCCAGTTCACACATTTTTATCATCACTTGCATTTTGAGAAAAGAAATCTATAAATGTGAAGAAAACTTAGCAGTATCTGATTTGGTGAGACTCATTTCCTGCTGAGGCTCCACTTCTCAATGTGTGTTTCTATGAAGTCTCATACATTTAAAATATTTTGTGCTCTAAAAATCCAACCACAGTTTGTAAATATGTTGATGTTTCCTCCTCCAGATCATCCAAAGCTTCCCTCTGTGTCAGTGAGTCCCTCTGCTGAGATAGTGGAGGGCAGTTCAGTGACTCAGACTTCTTTCTGAGCGTGCTCACAAAGAAGAGCCGGCTCTTTTTGGCTCCCAAATGTTTCTTAATTTATTATCACCTGTAGCCTCATATTTTAGCCTTACTTGGCAAATACGAATTCTTTTTGTGTTGATGAACCCTTTTTGCATTTAGTGTTTTTATGAGAAGCCTAATTTTGTGTATTTGTTCTGTTACAAAAGCAGGCAATAACTTTTAGCAGCCAAACAGTCTGTCCTCAGTGCAGGTTGACCTTCAGAAAAATCAAATGCCTCAGCTTGGATGGGCTGATGCGGTTTCTCCTCTTAGTTAGTATCTGCTTCTTCTTTAAACTGCAGCCAGATGCTGCTTCAATTATGGGTGTCAGTCATATTTATGTGTTTTTGCAATGCACTCGCACTCTCCTCCTTACCGCTGTCTACCGTCTCACTCACTGACTGAGGGGTATTGATGTGCAGAGCGATCCTGAAATATTGATACTTCCAATACCAGCGTTTCATGTTGCAGGAATTCCCATATGAAAATATCAATATCTAATTTGATTACAATTGTTTTTATCATAAGGCAATTAGCGGGATAGTCGGCATCGCCTTCCGCCTCTCATTCATGTGAGTGCTATGGCTCCGCATGACTGTGAGCCAATGTTTTGTGTCTGGCACAAAACATTAGACCACAAAACACGCAATTTTGATTTTGTTCAAAGATCATAACTGCATTTACATTTAGCATAGAAATGATGCTGTATGTGATGTATGTGGGAAAACAGTTAAATACTGTTGCAACACAACAAACCCCGTTTAAAAAAAAGTAGGGAGCCGCTCTCACTCGATGGGAGTTGGCTCTTCTGATTCACTACAGAGCATCGGCTTTTAGAGCCATGCTTTTGTGCATGACAGATCTCTGTTCTCTTCATATCTGGGCCTCCTCTCCAGTGCTCAGCCAGCTTTCTTTTAAATAGGTCCTTTCACCAGCTGATAGGACCCTCAGGACACACCCACGCCTCAACAGGTGCCGGCTATTAGCCAATTTGTCCCATGCCCAGCCAGTCCACAGTGGATTAAAATAGTAAAAACATGCAATAGAAACATCAGAATAAAATCATGGAAATAAAACTAGACTCACAAATAAACACTAAAGTTAGAATAAAACAAATTATTATAGACAAATACAAATTTCCACTGTGTGACAAACACATGAAGACATTAAATGGATATCAAATATATCAAAGCTGAACTCATTTCCTGTCCATCTGCATAGAGCAAGAAACTGCTCTGGTTCTCACACCAAGAAATACAAAATTAGTGACACTTCTGTTTTCTGTTTATTTTCAGTTGGCTCATCTGCGTATTAGTGCTGTAAACAGGAAGGAAGCTGGTATTCTACAATAGTTGGATTTCTTTCTTCTTTCTCTTGCTCTTGACGAAGGCGGTCGCACTTTTCTCCTCTCCTCCTCCTCCTCAACTGGTCCCTAAATGCAATTGACACCCTTTTCTCAACGAGAAGTCTGGGCTCGGGTGAGCGTGAGTGCTGAAGATATCTACCTATTCGGAACCATGATAACAGGGTTCTTGCTGATCGGAGCTGGCTTGGCCCTGACTTATCGAAGAATTAAGGAAGCGGAACCAGCTGTTCAAACCCCCACAAGGCTGCCTGCTGGGGTTGAAACGATGGGACGAGGCGTGAGTTTCTCAAAATGGGCTCATTGAGTGCAGCACGGATAAGATCTTGGAGAAGCTTACGGCTGCCGTGAATACTCAGAACAAGACCTCTGAGTGCAAACTGGATTACATCTTGGAGAAGCTCACTGTGGTCATGAGTTCTCAGAATCGGATCTTTGAGCACAAGAATGACAACATCACGGAGCGTAAGTTTGATAACATCATGGAGAAGCTCATGGCTCTCCAACAGGAGATTGAGAGACCAGTGTTGGACTGTTAGAACAACTTTGAAATTCACAGGAGTTGTTTGCACTAAAGTAAAAACCACCATCACTTCATGCGGATACCCTTTGGGCGCCAGCTGCGGTCTCAAGGCTGGAGCTGAACAAAACACCCTGATAACGACTGTGTTTAGACTGTTCTTCCCATTCTATGCAAGGCCACCTGGGTTGGCTGGAAGACTGTTTACTTAGCCTGGCAGGGCGAAGGACACGGTCTCAGCTGAACTCTGGACATACACACACACACACACACACACACAGACATATATACACATGCAGATATACACTCATCCCCCCTCCCCCTCCAAACGCCTTCGACGCTCATTCCCTTCCGATGCTGACGGTGGATCATGGAGACCAGCGCATAGGCTGCAGGCCCGGATGTACTGTCTACACTGGCTGTCTCTCACCCTTTACCCACCCCTGTTGCTTGTCATGTGTTTCTTTGGTGTATTAAGAGTTTTTTTCATGTGCTATGTGCAGAGGTGTTTTTTTTCTGTTCTCAAACTGATCTCCCTGTTGGAGCTCAGTCTGGGGGGAGTTATTCTTTTCTCCTTATCTTTCCTCATGTGGTGCATTTTCCATTGTTATACCTCTCTGACCTGTCTTCCCCATGTGATGTTTTTGTGTAATGTATGTATGGTCGGAGGGTAAGATGGCGCCGCCATTGCGTGCAATAGGTCGGCAGCCTTAACATGAAATTTCCCCTTGTGGGACTAATAAAGGTATATCTTATCTTATCTTATCTTTCTTCTGCTTGGAGAGCACAGCAGAAAGGTATCTCAGTAAAACAGCTCCAATGATCATTTTGAATCAAAACTCTGGTTCAGTCCTGAATGTAGGCGACACCGGTAAAATCCTTCACTCCCTGAGGATGTCAGAGGACTTTTAGTCATGTTCAGGTCACTGAAAAGAGAAGATGGATCTCTGAGAGTCACTGACCAAAGAGAACCATGGAAAACTGATATCCACCACTGCAGTGTGGATTTTAAAAAAGGGAACCTTACAGAAAGGTTAGAGTCTTTAAATACTTGTCCACACTGACCATTTGTTGAAGCTGCTTCTTATGCTCCATTAAAGAAGATTATACCTTTAATTATTTCCTGTTTTCATGATTTTCAGAGTATTATTTTAAATAAGGTCAGAGAAATTTGTTTACTTTTTATAAAAATCCATGAATAAAATCATCTGGTTCCAACCATAAAATGTTTTTCTATTTTTTTTCTTTGAGTTTGTGATGTTTCAGTTTCCCCCTGTGGTGAGACTTTAGTGTTGCTGCTTCAGTACTGAGGACTCCACTGTCTGCATCCATCATTCCACCAATGCTCTTTGCACTGATCCATTTCAGTGCCACAGAAGAATCAGTTCATACAAGTAAAAATTATCTTTAATTTTTCATTGAACAAGTGAAGATAATCAGAGTGGATTAATGGTAGTTTTTAACTTCTGTGTTTACTTGCATTTGTCTTACTGTGAACAGGAAGGAAGGTGGTGGCATTTAAACACTTCCTTTATCTGCCTGCAGACCACAGCAAAAGAAATCTTTAGACAACGTCCTTCACATTTGTAAGTAGAGCTGTTCTTTGATGGGTCTGATTCCTGGATATATTATTTACCTGCTGACGTGTTTTATTGTCTCTGAAGTCACACAGACAGATGAGAGGAGCAGCTATGAGATTAAATACAGCAGTGAGAGGATTTGTTGTCGTCGTTCTCTCTGTGTCAGGTACTGTGTGTCGACATTTACATTCACTGTTGTAAAAGACAAATGTAGGAAAGTTGAATTAAGTCTTTGAAATCAGGCTTAAAATCAGAGTTGAGAGCAAAAAATAATTATAGAAATGTTGGTTTTGTGAAAAAGCAACAATTTCCTGGACACTGAATCCAAATTCTGGGTTAAGGATTTTTCAATTTTTATTTATTCATTTTTTATTGTGACCAAACGTTTGTATAGACTCAACATTACTTTTACAAAGGTTGAAATGGAAACAACATGTATTTGTGGCAACTACATATAATATATGACATCTGTGAACATGGAAAACAACTTTATCCCAAAAGGCTGATTCTGTTCTGGATGTAACGTTTTCAGTGGGAGAAACATGTTGTCACTCATCCAGGTGACTTCTTCAGTCTCAGCTGACTGCAGGTCTCCCCAACCTTATAAACAGTACATCTGCACAATGACTGAAACCAGCCCACTGAATGAACTATAATGGGCTGTGAGGTCAGTTCCTTGATCAATAATATGCAAATTGTCATGGCCATTGATCAAGAACCACGGATCAATGGCCATGAGTACTCTTCACAATGAGTTGGGGAATGGCTGCAATCACAACATTGTAAGATGGTGAAAGATGTTCCCTTAGGCTCCCTCCTGGCCTTCTTGCTCAAACCAGCGTTCCTCCCTGTCCAGGATGTGTACATCATTGAAAGAGTGTCCACTGGCCTTTGGGTGAAAACAGTCCAGGCTGAGTTAGCTCTTCTATGTTGTGCCATCTGCTTCGCCAGAGGTTGTTTGGTTTCCCCAATGTATAAATCATGGCAATCCTCCTGGCACTTAAGAGTGTACACTACATTACTCTGTTTGTGTCAGGGGACCCGATCCTTGGATCACTTGTTGGCACAGCCTGTTTTAGGGTTTAAAAGCCACGGAGATGCAGTGTTTAGAAAAAAAATGCGTCTCAAATGTTCCTCTTTTCCACTTCTTCCATGTACATGTTGGCTGAAACTGGGGAACCCATGGTGCATCATGTTTCTGCCTGTAGTACTGACACTTGTATGTGAAATACGTGGAATTAAGACACAGTTCCAAAAGCAAACACACTTGGTCTGTGCTGAGAGTGGTCCTGTTGCTGAGGCTGGGGTCATCCTGTAATCTCTTACAAACTACCTCCACTGCTTCAGTGACTGGAACACAAGTGAAGAGAGATGTAACATCGTATGAGACCATTGCTTCATCCTCCATAATGACATCTCTCACCTTCCCAACAAATTCCAAGGTGTTCTGGATGTGGTGTTCAGAGCTGTCTACCAACAGGTTAAAGATCAAAGCCAGAAACTTAGAGATGTTATAGGTGACAGAGTTGATCATACAGACAATTGGTCTTAAAGGTGCACCCTGTTTATGTATCTTTGGTAAACCATGTGGACTCCCCTGAGTATAGCCTGTGGTATGAGTTCTGGTCAGTAGCCTTGTTGTGTTCTAACTAGTTCAAACAATCTATCACCCTCTTCCTGTGACCATTTCTTGGGTCTTGTTTCAGGTGGATCATAGGTATTTTTGTCACTGAGCAAAATTTTCTCATGATAGTCTTTTTGGTTTAGCAAAACAGTGCACCTACCCTTGTCTGCCGGAAGGATTGTAACGTTGTTGCCCTTATGAAAGGATGTTTTTCTCTGCTTGGGTGAGTTTTCTGTGAAACAAAATTTTCGCCCCCTTGTCCCCCTACTCAGTGAGGCATCCTTCTCTTGTCTGGCGGCTGAGGACACTCACTTTATTTTGCTGTGGTTTCTGACGCACAGCAACTACAGTAAGTCAATCTTCCTTTGTTGCCTGGTCTTAGACTTTTCATGCTGTGCTGGATGAGCCTTCTCCAGCACCTTTTTAAGAGTATTCTCATCTAGAAGCATCGTAAGTCTCTGTTGAATTTGCAACTCTTTAGATTTTAGCACGTTGATGGTAAAAATTTGTTTGTCTCACTCTTTCATTGAGCAGCTGGTTCTGTGCCTGCTGGAGGATTTCTGTTGCTGTGAATGGTACTCATGGCAATTGATCAATGGTCTTTAATCAGTGGATGTTGATCAGTGGTCATGATAATTTGCATGTTAATGAGCTATAAACTGACCCACAGCCCTTTGTTCTTGCAGTGGGCTGGTTTCAGTCATTGTGGCGATTGTGGCTCAAGAGTTGGGAGTTCGCCTTGTAATCGGAAGGTTACCGGTTCGAGCCCCGGCTCGGACAGTCTCGGTCGTTGTGTCCTTGGGCAAGACACTTCACCCGTTGCCTACTGGTGGTGGTCAGAGGGCCCGGTGGCGCCAGTGTCCGGCAGCCTCGCCTCTGTCAGTGCGCCCCAGGGTGGCTGTGGCTACAACGTAGCTTACCATCACCAGTGTGTGAATGTGTGTGTGAATGGGTGAATGACTGGATATGTAAAGCGCTTTGGGGTCCTTAAGGACCAGAAAAGCGCTATATAAATACAGACCATTTACCATTATGCAAATTTACTGTTTATAAGGTTGGGGACACCTGCAGTCAGCTGAGACTGAAGAAGTCACTTGGATAGGCGACAAAACGTTTCTCCCACTGAAAACGCAACATCCAGATCACCTTTTGGAATTTACTTACCTGGATGATTGCACATGTACCAAGACAAAACTAATTATAATTAACAGTTATCTTAACATGATATTTTAGCTTAACAGGATGTTTTTCAACTGTGGGGAAACATGCAAACTCCACAGAAAGACCACAACTTATGAGGAAGTTTGAATGCATTACCTTGCACTAACACCTAACAGTCTACTTTTAACCACTGAACCATGTTATCTCAGGACAAATCTTGCACTTTGTTTGTTACTACAGGAAGGGGGGTGGGGGCAGTTTTTACAGAATGGAATAGATGAGCAGGTTTAAATAGCTGCTCACCACATCTGTGCAAACACAGTGGTTGATACATATTTTCCAGTTTGTGGAAGATATGGGGAATCTTCACACTCCATAGTTAGTTGTGAAAGATGGAAACAACTTTAGTTTTACTTGTTTTCAGGTCTAATTATTATAATTATTTCTATTTCTATCTATGACCTGCATACATGTACACGTTTCACTTGTTTCAAATGTCTCTTTATATTCCTCTTTCTGTCAATCTATAAAACACTCTGTGTCTGAAAATTGTTGTACAAATAAATCTGAATCGTCCTCTGTATGTTGGTATCTACAGTTATGCTATAGCTGCTCTAAAGAGTTTTCTCACTGTCTGCATGTTTGTTCTGCTTTTCCTTGGTTTCACAACTCGGCTGTGAACAGAGAGGAGAGAAAAGCACATTGTGAGGTTTTCCTTCACAATAATTAAACGACTGCTGTTTGTGTGAAACTGAAGACTGAACAAAGTCAAAGCTCGATATAGATTCATTTTTAACATTAGAAACAAACTATTTATTAGGGATGCAACGATACCAATTTTTTCAAACCGATCCGATACCGATACTTGGATCTGAGTACTTGCCGATACCGAGTACAAAAACCGATACTTCTGCCACACACAAGTTAAACTTAACCGGTAGTAAAGAAACGACCCCACACAACTCTTTAACACAAACGAAACGTTTACTGAACGTAAGGGCAGAGACAAATACTGTACAACACATCCCTTTTTTAAACTCAAATGATATTCCAATTCCTTAACCAAATGAAATACACTGTATAAATGAAATAATTCCCTTTCAAATTATATTAAACAACCCAACTTATGTTATCACCTTTTGGTAAGTGACTCACTAATATACACTCCAAAACACGTTATATAAATCCACTAAACATACAATATTCACACATGGGCGCCACACACACTCACATTCACACTTGTTGCAGGCCTGTTTGCTGCTCACGCCGGACGATGGAGAAAAATCCTCTTCTCCCCAGTAAGAGCACAAAAGTCTGACTTACAGTTCCGTTGCTCGGTAGGTCGCCATTCACCAGTCCCACACTAAATCCACTCCCTGCGGACCCGATGCTGTCTCTGCTACAGCGCGTTAGCCAGTCACTGTCCAGCTCTCCGACAGTCCATAGCAGCTGCCTCCGTGGCGCAGCCAAGCAGTCCGGGCTAGCCTTTAGCCTCGGCGGTCATGGCTGGAAACACAGTTTTCCACGGACGGTGGTGCGACCGTTGAAACAAAAAGTCACTTCACCCACACTCTGTTGCGAAGCTCTCACACGGTTAGCTTTCTAGTCACACACTCTTTTGTGCAAGTTAACCTCAGTAAAACTAGCCGAGTCTCTCACTTTGGTTCAGCTAACCTCGTGCATCTCTCCATGCCGTTCTCTTCTGTGAACTGTGAACACCTTATGTGGCGTTCAAGTCCATGGGAATTATGAGTATCTACTACCAAATTCCCATCCGGGCTACATTAGTATCGGTTCATGCTATCGGTTGACTTTTACGAGTACGAGTACGCACACATTTTACAGTATCGGCACCGATACCCGATACCAGTATCGGGATCGGTGCATCCCTACTATTTATAAGAGTGTAAATGTCCATCCATCCATTGTCTTCCACTGATACAATTCAGGGTCAAAGGGTACACTATCTATTACCCTGAGAAAGGTCACCAGTCTGCTGCAGGGTTAAAACAGAGAGACGGGCAGCCTTTCATACTCACACCTTTGGGCAAATTTAGAATTCACCAGTTAACCTAAACCCATTAACCACTTGCTTTGGACTGTGGGAGGAAGCAGGAGTACCTGCAGAGAACCTATGGAAAAAAATACAAAAAGGCCCTGGCCAGTTGGTGGATTTGAACCCAGGACTTTTTTTGAGACTTTATTCTTTCAGTGATAACCACATGCTGTCTCAGCAACACACACATTTACTTGTCAGTTCATAGTCACTCTGTTACAGCCTCCTGCTGTCAGCTCTGCTCCTCATCACACACACTCCTGGTCCCAGTGACTCAAACTCCTCTGGCACTGCCCCCGAACCCTCTGCTCCACCCCTCCCCTGCAGCTGAGCCACAAACTACACCCAACCACCACAGTCTGTGTTATGAATAATTTTAGAGGCACTTTCTGTACTCTGTGGATAAACCAATAGGAATTGTCATGATCAGATCTGTTATTGTGGCAAAATTGTTGTAATTCCAAGCCACTCAAAAAAGTGTCTAAATATTTGTGTAGAGACTAAAGGTGTGAGCGAAATGTTGGAAAAAGGTTGACAGAGGTATGGAAAAAAACAACATGTACAAGAATTAGAATTGGCTGTGTGGCACTGTTTTATTTGCCAGCCAACAAGTACTAATACAAGCTTGTAGCAGAAATTGAACAACTCAACATGATACCAGGAATAAAAGTCTAAACAGAGGCGCATTAGACACGATATGAATTCTATCAAACTGACAATCAGTTTGAAGTTGATGGGAAACTTCAAAAGCAATTGAAGTGCCTTCAAGCAATGAGTCCAGCTGTAGGATCTGAAATCAAGCCAGTGCAAGAAAGGTAACATTACTGACTACAATTGCTGGACTTCAAGCTATTGTAGTGTAAAACACATTTGTTTATGATGAGCGGGGCGATAATGAGAAGTTTGACAGAGTTATTGAAAAGTTTGAGGCTGAACTGATGTTGAAGGAGCTATAAAGATTTGTCAAGCATGTGAGTTGTCACAGCAGCATGTTTAGCAAGACATTTAGTGAAATGGGCGCTAATGCAGTCAGTGACTGTGCTACTGTGGGAGCAGTTTCAATTCAGACAGGGAAGCACATACAGCCACGATCTGACAACAGGATCTTTGACTGCAAATGCTTTGGTTTAAAGCACATGACTAAACAGTGTCCAGCCCATGGTAAGACATGTTCCATCTGCCACAGCAGGAACTATTTCGCAAGGCAATGTTTCTTAAAAAGTGAAGAGGAAAAGAAAAGGCCATCAGTAAACATGGTAGAAGATACTGATCTAAGTGAGACATTTGTTGTTCTGATCAACTGTGAAAATAAATATTCATGGATCCAAAAGCTCTAAACTACAAAATCAAACAGGAGCATTACCAAATACCTAAGCGTGAAGAAATAACCAATGAAATGGCACCAGATACTTCACAAAACTCAATGTTTCACAAGGTCAAAGCTGAATGAAAGCAGCACCAAACACTGCAACTTCAATACAAAGTTTGGCAGATACTGTTCGGCAGAAACTTCCTTTTGGAATAATCTCAGCATCTGAGACATTTCACAGGGCAATGGGACATATAATAGAAGGACTCTAAGGTGTCTGAGTTTATGTAGATGACATAAATATCCGGGGCTGTAAACGCAAGAACAAATAAGGAGAGACTGATCAGGATATTTGAGCAGGTTCAAAAATATGGACTTAAGCTCAACAAGAGCAAATGTTGGTTTGCAGTGCAAGAAATTGTGTTTTTGGGAGACAAGCTCTCAGCACAAGGAGTTCAGCCTCATCAAGAAAATAATCGAGGCAGTGCTGGACATAAAGATCCACAGACAAGACAGGAGTGCTACACATAATGGCAATGGTGTACTCTGTTAGCAAATTCATTCCCAATTTCTCTGCAAAACATCCTGTATTCATGATGTTTAAAGAACACGATTTCAAATGAAGGTGGATGGGAACATAAGAGAACACTAACAACTGCACCTGTGCTGACACTCTGTGACTCATCAAAGAGGATCAAACTATCAACTGATGCCTCAAAAGATGGAAGCGGTGCAGTTCTTCTGCAGGCTGAAGGTGAACATTGGAAACCTATCGCTGTGCTTCCAGGTCCATAACAGAGAGTGAGCGCTGCTACGATCAAACTGATAAAGAATGCCTATTATTGCTTTTTGCCTTGGAGGTTTCATGGCTATGTATATGGCTCACCCTCCTTTACTGCAGAAACAGAGCCTCACTGCTGGAGAGTGGACTGTCACCTGCTGAGCTGCTGATGAACAGAAAACTGTGCACTGCATGGAAAACCATGTCAAGTTTGAAAAGAGTTCAAAAGAACTACAACAACTGAGGGTGAAGCAAAAGTTGTTTTATGGTAGAACAGCCAAACAGCTTCCACCAATAGCAGCAGAGGACACAGTCAAGACTGAGGATCAGGATGGATGGAGAACCAAAGTGTGAACCAATGTGATGACTGAAAATGGACAAGTCATTCAACAAAATCGACGTAGTCCTCTGAAAATATCAGAGACTTCTCCAGAAGAAACTGAATCCTGGATTGAGAATGAACCATCTCTCCAACCGATTCTAACACCATTAAAAGTTCAAATAAGCCCGTGCTCAGAAGACCTGCACAAGTAATCAGGAGACCTGAAAGACACTGTTATGTGTGTGCCATCTGCCATATTGTTTTGTGTTTGTTGTTTAAGGAACAAATGTTCAGTGATATATATGTTTAAAAACAACCCAAAGAAGGGAGGATGTGATCTTTCTCTTATTGTTATCTTCTTCAAAGATTAGGAGATAAACAAAACAGGGATGACCAAAATAAGTGGACCAAAATTTCACGCTTCAGAACACAAATCACAAATGTGTGATGGAGAGACAGGAAGTTGGCAAATAGTTCACTAAAAGTTCATAAAAAAAATACAAAGGAAAAAAGAGACACAAACAAACAGGAAAACTTGTCAGAACGGATAATGATTAAAAAAATTATCTGGAAATAATAACACAAAAATTATACCATAACTATTTATTTCAATTAATATAAATAACTGTTCTCGTTATTGTGCAGTTTGAGTTTTGTCCAATTATTCTCTTTGTCTTTGAACTCATTGTTAACTGAAGGTTTTAACAGTGATTGTGGTTTCTGATGTGCTCTGTGTTACAGTGGTACAGAATCAGGATGGCTGGGGAGCAGTGTTGGGTAAGTTACTTTAAATTAGTAACTTAGTTACATTACTAGTTACTTCTCTAAAAAAGTAACTCAGTTACTTCAAGTTACTCGTTACTTTCAGAGTAACTAGTTACTAGGGAAAGTAACTTTGGTTTTACTCAGAATTCTCTTGTTAATGTGTTGCTTCCGTAACTGGATACCCAACAAGTTTGCCAGTCTTCTAGCTTGCTTACTTGCCACAAGTGCACTGTGCCACCTACCAATAGAAAGGAAAAATAATGTGCACATTTCCACGAGAGAAATCACGCCTGGACCGTCGTTGACCGCCGCCATGATTCTAGCCTGCTTTTTACATCCAACACAAAAACTGCAGTCGTGGTGCTTTTGATTGTACTCAGAACTTGGAAATTCTGCCTTCTGAATAGGAAGATGTAGGTAACACCAGACTGCAGATGAGCTGCATACAGAGCTGGACAGGGACAAAAAAATAGTCCCGGGCATTTTGACTAGAGACCGGCCCACCATTATAGGAAAAATCATAAAGCCTTTGAATGAAAACAAACACTGTTGTGACAGTGATGTACACTGTTCTGATGGTATATATGTATCAATCTATCAATCGTTTGTTGTAAGACTCAGATAATTATTTTTTTAAAAGCGAGACATTTTAAATGAGAATAATGAAGAAAAGTATTTCCTTGTCCCCCCCTTTCCCTGTTAATGCCCTACCTGGCCCCCTGGCAGCACTTTGCTAGACCCGCCCCTGCACAGTTACCAGCTGTCAGCTACGTAGAAAAGGATCCTGGTGTTATTTGTCTCTCAGAAACAGTTCATAACTTCCCTTCAACTCATCCATGTCACCTAAAAGGTAAACCTGTTTCTCCATCACCTGTTCAGCTCTGATGATTCAGTAAGAACATCTCCTGGTTTCATCTGCATGTTTCCCTCTCACCAGATAACCAAACCGATATCATGACCAGCAGCTTTACAGCTGTGGCTCCAGCAAACATCAGCTGATACTAGAAATTAATATTAAATAAATTCTAACAACAGCTGATCAAGCTTAAACGTGCTGCTGTTGTTTAACGCGACATCCGCTGGTTTCCTCTTTCTGGCGCAAAGTGGACGATAAATAAACAAGAGAGAAAAGCCGATCAGCTGATCATTGATCAGTTTCATGATTGAAGTAGAAACAGGAGAGAATGAGAGAAGAAGAGGCAGCTGTGCAGCTTCAGCTTTGTGTCTTTTTCATTGTAGCTGAAGTCCGGGACAAACTGTGTTCCTTTTCACCTCAGTACGAAACGCGTAATATTTTCTCTGAATACCAGACGATTCTGTTTTTTACTGGACGGTTGGCGACTCTAATAATTAACCGTATGAACAAAATAAAGTTCAACATCAGTAACATAGCACCCACCCAGCTGTATAGAAACTCCGTCATGCTAGCTAGCACGCAGTACGAAAATGTCAGCATACCGAAAATAAACTCCACCTAAACTTGGTTTATATCTGACTGATAGACTGCAGGTCATAACTTCTTACCTGAAGTTCAGTTCACCTGACACGCGGACCGGCGGCAGCTTCGGGTCTCTCCTCTTGCCTCCCTTTTCCTTCATCCACCTGCTGGCTTCCACCACTTGCTAATGTTACTGAATCTGTGGAAGCTCCGCGATATCCACCACACGAAGTAACGAGTAACGAGCCTATCTAAATCCCAGTAACGAGTAACGCGTTCCTGGTTTTGGCATAATAACTAGTTACCGTGCTCGTTACCACAATAATAACGTAGTTACTGTAACGCGTTACTTAATAACGCGTTAGTCCCAACACTGCTGGGGAGTGACTTACACTTCTACTCAGATCTGTGCTGTAAAAGGATCAACAGTGGAAATAAAATACAGATACACATACCCATCCAGGACACAATATCAAATTACTAAAGTTCAAATGAAACTGTGGTTTACTAAAGGATTCGATCATCAACCTGTGGATCTGAAATCAGACTCAGACTACACAGGACGAGTGGAGTATCGTTCTAATCAGGACTGCACTCTGAGAATCACAGAGCTGAGAGAGAGCGACTCAGCTGTGTACAAGTTCAGATTCATAACAAACCATCAAGGAGGGAGCTATACTGGTTCACCTGGAGTCACTTTGACTGTCACAGGTAACATTTTATTTGAATTCATTATTTGCTTCCAGATACAGTTTGCACATATTTTAAGAACATAAACTGAATTTGTGTTGTTTCCTCATGTATGCAGATCTCCAGGTGCAGGTGATCACATCACAGCACCGACAGTTTGGTACCCTGGTACAGCTGAAATGTCACAGCAGCTGTCTGCCTGATCATCCTTCCTATGTGTGGATGAAGAATGGGCAGGTCATTCTGAGAGAAACATCTTCTACTCTTCTGTATTCATTTTTTCCTAAAGACGACATTTCCTGTGCTCTAAAAGGACACGAGGAGTTTCCCTCTCCATCAGTGTGTGAGTTTATTCAACAGACTTTACTAACATGTGGAGCCTGAACATATTATCCTGCATGTTAACAATTAAATTCAGTTCAATTCAATTCAAGTTTATTTATATAGCGACAAATCACAAAAACAGTCACCTCAATGCGCTTTATATTGTAGGGTAGATCCTACAATAATACATACAGAGAAAAACCCAACAACCATATGACCCCCTATGAGCAAGCACTTTGGCGACAGTGGGAAGGGAAAACTCTCTTTTAACAGGAAGAAACCTCCAGCAGAACCAGGCTCAGGGAGGGGCAGGTTCTATTAACACATAGTGAGTGAAAAAGGTGACTGAAAAGGAAAAACTCAATGCATCATGGGAATCCCCCAGCAGCCTATGCCTATTGCAGGATAATTAAGGGAGGATTCAGGGTCACCTGATCGAGCCCTAACTGTCTCCCGAATCCAAACTTGAAGTTGGTTCCACAGAAGAGGGGCCTGAAAACTGAAGGCTCTCCCTCCCATTCTACTTTTAAATACTTTAGGAACAACAAGTAAACCTGCAGTGTGAGACTGAAGTGCTCTAATGGAGTAATATGGTACTACAAGGTCATTAAGATAAGATGGAGCCTGATTATTTAAGACCTTGTATGTGAGGAGCAGGATTTTGAATTCAATTCTGGATTTAACAGGAAGCCAATGAAGGGAAGCCAATATAGGTAAAATCTCTGTTTCTAGTCCCTGTCAGTACTCTTGCTGCAGCATTTTGGATTAACTGAAGGCTTTTAAGGGAGTTTTTAGAACATTCTGATAATAAAGAATTACAGTAGTCCAGCCTGGAAGTAATAAATGCATGAACTAGTTTTTTGACGTCACTAAGAGACAGGATATTTCTAATTTTAGAGATGTTGCGCAAATAAAAGAAGGCAGTCTTACATATTTGTTTAATATGTGCGTTGAAGGACATGTCCTGGTCAAAAATGACTCCAAGGTTCCTCACAGCATTACTGGAGGCCAAGGTAATGCCATCCAGAGTAAGAATCTGCTTAGATACCATATTTCTAAGATTTTCAAGGCCGAGTACAATAACCTCAGTTTGATCTGAATTAAGAAGCAGAAAGTTAGCGGTCATCCAGGTCTTTATGTCTTTAAGACATTCCTGCAGTTTAACTAATTGGTGTGTGTTACCTGGCTTCATGGATAGATAGAGCTGCGTGTCATCAGCATAGCAGTGAAACTGTATACTATGTCTTCTGATGATACTGCCTAAGGGAAGCATGTATAATGTAAATAGAATTGGTCCTAGCACTGAACCCTGTGGAACACCATAACTGACCTTAGTGTGTGAAGAGGACTCTCCATTTACATGAATAAATTGGAGTCTATTAGATACATATGATACAAACCACTGCAGCGCAGTACCTGTAATACCTACAGCATGCTCTGATCGCGCTAATAGAATATTATGGTCAACAGTATCGAACGCTGCACTGAGGTCTAGCAGGACAAGCACAGAGATGAGTCCACTGTCAGAGGCCATAAGAAGATCATTTGTAACCTTCACTAAAGCTGTTTCTGTGCTGTGATGAGCTCTGAAACCTGACTGAAACTCTTCAAATCAGCCATTCCTCTGCAGATGATCTGTTAGCTGTTTGACAACTACTCTTTCAAGGATTTTTGATATGAAAGGAAGGTTTTAGATTAGATAAAACTTTATTAATCCCTCGGGTGGGTTCCTCCGGGAAATTCGGTTGGAGATTGGCCTATAATTAGCTAAGACAGCTGGGTCTAGAGATGGCTTTTTAAGGAAAGGTTTAACTACAGCCAGCTTGAAGGCCTGTGGTACATAGCGGATTATTAGAGATAGGTTGATCATATTTAAGATTGAAGAATTAATTAATAGCAGGACTTCTTTGAGCAGTTTTGTAGGAATGGGGTCTAAAAGACACGTTGATGGTTTGGAGGAAGTAATTATTGAAGTTAACTCAGAAAGATCAATTGGAGAAAAAGAGTCTAACTTAACATCAATGGTACTAAGAGTAGCTGTAGATAATGTTACATCTGTGAGATTGTTATGGGTAATTTTTTCTCTAATGATTAAAATTTTGTTTGTGAAGAAGTTCATGAAGTCATTACTAGTTAACATTAAAGGGATGGTTAGCTCAACAGTACTCTGATTTTTTGTCAGCCTGGCTACAGTGCTGAAGAGAAACCTGGAGTTGTTCTTATTTTCTACAATCAGTGATGAATAGTAAGATGTTCTGGCTTTGCGGAGGACTTTCTTATAAAGCAGCAAACTATTTCTCCAGGCTAAATGATGATCCTCTAAATTTGTGACACACCATTTCCTCTCCAGCTTACGAGTTATCTGCTTTACGCTACGTGTTTGAGAATTATACCACGGAGTCAGGTACTTCTGATTTGAGGCCTTAGTTTTCACAGGAGCTACAGTATCCAGAGTCATACATAGTGAGGATTTTTTGAGGACATTTTGAGAGAAGCCAATTGAATCTAATAACAGATTAAATGCCATGTTGAGGCTGTCATTTTTATCATCTACATGGATGTTAAAATCACCCACAATAATTATTTTATCTGAGCTGAGCACTAAATCAGATAAAAACTCTGAGAAATCAGAGAGAAACTCTGTGTAAGGCCCAGGTGGACGATATATGATAACAAGTAAGACTGGTTTCTGAGTTTTACAGCTGGGGTGGAAAAGGTTAAGCATCAGGCTTTCAAATGAATTAAAAGTCTGTCTTGGTCTTTCGTTAATTAATAGGCTGGTGTGAAAAATTGCTGCCACACCGCCCCCTCGGCCTGTGCTTCGAGGTTTCTGGTAGTTAGAATGACTCGGGGGTGTTGATTCATTTAAACTAACATAATCATCTGGCTGCAACCAGGTTTCTGTAAGGCAGAGTAAATCGATTTGTTGATCAATTATTAAGTCATGTACTAACAGAGACTTGGAGGAGAGAGACCTAATATTTAATAATCCACATTTCACTGTTTTACTCTTTGGTTCAGATGTGGATACTGTATTGTTCTTTCTTTTTATGTTTAAGTTGTTTATTGCTGTTTTTTTTGTTTGTTTTTTGTCTGTTTGGGAGCTGACACAGTCTCTATGGAGATGGGTTTTGGGGGGGGTGTAACAGCAGTGTTGCCAACTTAGCCACTTTGTCGCTATATTTAGCGAGTTTTCAGACAGCCTTAGCGACTTTTTTTCCAAAAAGCAATTAGCGACAAATCTGGTGACTTTCTGGTGTTATTGGAGACTTATGACAACTTTTTCACGTGAAAGCACATATCGCTCTTACTCTCAACAAGCAGCGGGTGCTGCCGTGGGCACCTCGCCTGTGCAAAAATGGTCGCAGGAAGTCCTCACGGAGCAGTTGCCCTGAGCTGATCTCAGAGCAGGAGATATTCACCCCTACGCGTACAAACTGCAAATGAATCGCGCATGAGCAAAGCTTCTGCTTCCCCCGTACTGTAACGTAGGGCGCGAGCAGCGGTAACTGTACATTTTTCTTAGTACACTGATTCTTAAATCAATGCACTAAAATACATCATTCCAATCATTGCAAACTTAGAAATCGGATGTCCTTGCAGAGCCTTAACTACATCTTGTACATCCGATTTCGCCTGAAGCTGTCTGATGAGGCTTGCTATGACTATTTTGATTGTTAATGGTGTAAAATGTTCTTCTTTTACTGTTACTTTTTGTGGATCAAAAGGTTTAAAACTACTTAAAAAGACAAACACACACACACCAAACAGTAACTCCAGCAGAGTGCCTATTTCGGGTCACTTTTGCCAGTCCCAAGTCCGGATAAAGGAGGAGGGTTGAAATTATTGAAAACAATAATTGCTAAGAGAAATTTAATTTGTAGTTCTAAATATATTCTAAATGCTTTTAGGGTGTTTTTTTACTCACTTTATGTCTCTTCCAGGATGTTATTTCTCTCTCCACAATTACATAGGTAGGACCAATGATGCAAATTAGGCGATGACATTATTTAGCGACTTCTAGCAACTTTTAGGACAGCCAATAGCAATTTTCCTTACTGAGCAGTTGGCAACACTGGGTAACAGGAGGAGAGAAGCTGCAGAGAGGAGTGTAAGACTACAACTCTGCTTCCTGGTCCCAACTCTGGATAGTCATATTTTGGGGGGTTTAAAAAATTTGTCCACATTTCTAGAAATGAGAGCTGCTCCATCCAAAGTGGGATGGATGCCGTCTCTCCTAACAAGACCAGGTTTCCTCTAGAGAGTTTCCCAATTATCTATGAAGCCCACATCATTTTTTGGACACCACTCAGACAGTCAGCAATTTAACGAGAACATGTGGCTAAACATGTCACTCCTGGTCTGATTGGGGAGGGGACCAGAGAAAACTACAGAGTCCGACATTGTTTTGGCAAAGTTACACACCAATTCAATATTGATTTTAGTGACCTCCGATTGGCGTAACCGGGTGTCATTACTGCCGACCCTTAGCCAGCAGTTTTAAATTTCCCTGAATGTCGCCTGCTCTGGCCCCTGCAAGACAATTGACTATGGTTGCCGGTGTCTCTAGCTTCACATGTCTCAGAACAGAATCGCCAATTACAAGCGTTTGACCCCCGGCGGGTGTGTCGCCGAGTGGGGGAAAACGGTTAGACACATGAACAGGTTGGTGGTGTACCTGGGGCCTCTGTTTAAGACTATGCTTCCTCCTCACTGTCACCCAGCTGCCCTCTTTCCCCAGCTGCTTGGGGTCTGCCGGGGAACAGCTAGCGGGGCCTATGCTATCTTTAAAATATTTTTTGCTCTAAAAATCCAAACACAGTTTGTAAATACGTTCATGTTTCCTCCTCCAGATGCTCCAAAGCTTCCCTCTGTGTCAGTGAGTCCCTCTGCTGAGATAGTGGAGGGCAGTTCAGTGACTCTGACCTGTAGCAGTGATGCTAACCCAGCAGCTAATTACACCTGGTACAAGGAGGATGGTCATAAACGTCTCAGTGAAGACTCACAGCTCGTCTTCAGCTCCATTCAGTCCTCTGACTCTGGACAGTATTACTGTAGAGCTGAAAACAAGCTGGGGATGAAGAGGTCTGGATCCAAACTTATTGATGTGAAGTGTGAGTAAAAAGAATGAAACCTGAAACATTTCATCAGCTCTGCCTGTTTAACATTCACATTCTGCTGCTGGAGTTCACTCATCAGCTGTAATAGATGATAAAGAGGTGCTTTATTTACAGTTGGCTCCTAGATTGAAAAGATTCAAACTATAAGTGATATTAAAACTTAACCTCTAAATTTACAGATGCATGAACAATATGAGAACACCCCTAACATCTATTGAAGATTTTGTTTACGAGAAATTTTTTAGTGTTTCTGGTGATTTTCTGCTGAATTACGTTTAAACAATTTTTTTTTAGAAAGGCAGTGTTTTTGTTTCTGTCACAGAAAAATGACTTTAAAGACATCATTATGTCATTAATTCGTAGGAAAAGACACTTCAGCAATCACTCTGTTTTATATAAATTTGAGGAGATTTAAAATATTTTCCAGTTTGTTCAACTACATTGTGTAATTAAATAATAAATACGTTCATGTTTCCTCCTCCAGATGCTCCAAAGCTTCCCTCTGTGTCAGTGAGTCCCTCTGCTGAGATAGTGGAGGGCAGTTCAGTCACTCTGACCTGTAGCAGTGATGCTAACCCAGCAGCTAATTACACCTGGTACAAGGAGGGTGATCATAAACGTCTCAGTGAAGACTCACAGCTCGTCTTCAGCTCCATTCAGTCCTCTGACTCTGGACAGTATTACTGTAGAGCTGAAAACAAGCTGGGGATGAAGAGGTCTGGATCCAAACTTATTGATGTGAAGTGTGAGTAAAAAAGAATGAAAACTGAAACATTTCATCAGCTCTGCCTGTTTAACATTCACATTCTGCTTCTGTTGTTCACTCATCAGCTGTAATAGATGATAAAGAGGTGCTTTGTTTACAGTTGATGCCCAGATTCAAGAGATTCAAAATATCAGCGATATTAAAACTTAACATCTAAATTTACAAAACAAGAACACCCCTAACATCTCATGGAGATTTTGTTTACTACTGTTTTTGTTTGTCTCACAGATAAATTACTTTAAAAACTTCATCAGTCATGTCGTTAATTAGCAGGAGGAGAATTATTTCACCAATCTCTCTCTGCGTTGTTGGCAGATTTGAAATATCTTCCAGTGTGTTCTGCTACATTGTGTAATTAAAAACTAAATATATTGATGTTTCCTCCTCCAGATGCTCCAAAGCTTCCCTCTGTGTCAGTGAGTCCCTCTGCTGAGATAGTGGAGGGCAGTTCAGTCACTCTGACCTGTAGCAGTGATGCTAACCCAGCAGCTAGTTACACCTGGTACAAGGAGGATGAAGACTCACCTAAAACGTCAGGACACAACTTCACCATCAGCAACATCAGACCTGAGCACAGTGGGAGTTATTACTGTGTGGCCCAGAACAGCAGAGGGACTCGTAACTCCACCTTACAGCTGACCTTTGTCACTAGTAAGTTTTACACTCTCTAATAATAATCTAATAATATATATATTGATGATATCAGCTTTGGGGTTCAACTCCTGATCATAGCGTCTGTATCCAGTAAGGGTCCCAGGGTTAGAGCCCTCAGGATAACCAAGTCTACCTTCATCTTGAATCCAATGTCTAGAGGCCAACTTCAAGCCAATTGCACCAGTTACTATTAACTGCACACTCTACCAAGGAGATTAAAAATCTTTACCATGTCTTTTTCTTGACAATAAATGACTAATAGCATCACCTGGCAAACAATCTAATCTTACTGCTGAGAAAATCTTTGCCATGTATTTGTCTCATTTTTAGGGAAATCAGAAATAATAATCATGAATATCATCAGGCTGACTCTGGTGGTCCTGATGCTGATTCCTCTGCTTGTCTTGAGCCTGTGGACGAGGTAAAACAATACAAACACTTTAACTCTCTTTTATTTTCCTCATTAGACCTTTAGTTTGAAAGTTGAAGTTGAAAGTTCATAACATTTATATTGAAGTTGTTATTTTTTATTATATCCAGGAGGAAGAAACGTATCGTCTTAAAAACTGAACAAAATAAACCTGTAGAGATGACTGAGGTTTGT
Source organism: Oreochromis aureus (assembly GCF_013358895.1). Taxonomy (NCBI): domain Eukaryota; kingdom Metazoa; phylum Chordata; class Actinopteri; order Cichliformes; family Cichlidae; genus Oreochromis; species Oreochromis aureus. Next base: position 7,069,201 of record NC_052947.1, read on the forward strand.
TTATTTACATTATTTAAGTTGGGGCAAGTGAGACTCAGCAAATGATTTATTATGAAATACATGCACATGTTTTATGACTGAAGCTGTTTCAGTCTGAGCATTTCATCTCTCTTCATTAGGTATACTCTCATCCTGACTGAATCCTGATGAATCCTCAAAGGCTCTGACTGCAGCACAGACAGATGACAAGGAGGAGCAGGAACAGCTGGTGTAAAGTCCAGTCAGGTTACAGCAGGTGTTCAGTTCATGTGTCACAAACAGCCAGACTGGATCTTTTGTGAGTTAGACCACTAAAACTAAAATATTTGCTTAATAACCTAAACATGCCAAAACTGTCCCCTTTATTCTTTTTCATGTATAAAAGCTGTGATGAACAGCCTGAGGTGTTTTTACACTTTCAGCTAATCTAATGTCATTACAATGAAATCTACTGAGTTTAAGCTCTAATTATTTTTGCATGACATTACAAAGGAATCACAATTTCTGTTAATTCAGAAATATATTTTTGTACTGCCTATAAAAAAATACAATAAATTGTGGAGGGTGATTTGCTTGATAAAATACATATGTTGAGGTCTCTTCTTAGGTCCTTCCTTCAGATTTTTCCTAATGTTATTTTCTTGTGCCTGTGCTTAGGTTTCCAGTAAATCTTATCTTCTCATTAACTTCTTCCTCACATCATTATTTGAATGATAGCACTATATAATCACTCTAGCACTTTATAATCAAAGATGGGCAGCAACGCGTAATCCAGTTACTTTTTTCAAGCAATGAGCAAAGTAAGGGATTATTATTGCAAGAAAAGTAATTAGATTACTGTTACTTTCCCATAAGCATGTTGTGTCACTGTGTTACAAAACTGTGATTTTGTTTGTGAGAGTGTCTCATGACAATGACGTACGAGTGTGCGACGTTCGTGGCAGCTATTAAGCATTAATAAGGTATTAGTACAGTATTAGCAAGTGCTAAATTCATTGTTTATATAGCATTGCTCGTCTTTAATTCAATTCAATTCAATTTTATTTGTATAGCGCCAAATCACAACAAAAGTCGCCTCAAGGCGCTTTATATTGTACAATAGATCGCACAATAATAAATACAGAGAAAAACCCAACAATCATATGACCCCCTATGAGCAAGCACTTTGGCGACAGTGGGAAGGAAAAACTCCCTTTAACAGGAAGAAACCTCCGGCAGAACCAGGCTCAGGGAGGCGGCCATCTGCTGCGACCGGTTGGGGTGAAAGAAGGAAAACAGGATGAAAGACATGCTGTGGAAGAGAGACAGAGATTAATAACAGATATGATTCGATGCAGAGAGGTCTATTAGCACATAGTGAGTGAGAAAGGTGACTGGAAGGGAAAAACTCAATGCATCATGGGAATCCCCAGCCTCACGTCTATTGCAGCATAACTAAGGGAGGATTCAGGGTCACCTGGTCCAGCCCTAACTATATGCTTTAGCAAAAAGGAAAGTTTTAAGCCTAATCTTGAAAGTAGAGATAGTGTCTGTCTCTCAAATCCAAACTGGAAGTTGGTTCCACAGAAGAGGGGCCTGAAAACTGAAGGCTCTGCCTCCCGTTCTACTTTTAAATACTCTAGGAACAACAAGTAGGCCTGCAGAGCGAGAGCGAAGTGCTCTAATAGCGTGATATGGTACTACAAGGTCATTAAGATAAGATGGGGCCTGATTATTTAAGACCTTGTATGTGAGGAGCAGGATTTTGAATTCAATTCTGGATTTAACAGGAAGCCAATTGTGACCAAGTGGTCGGCGGGGTTAGATAAAAGGAAATAAAATGACAACGCCACCTAGGGGAATTTCACCCCCAGGAAATATATTTAAGAAAAATAGATAAAAAAAAGAATAAAAGGAGGCCGCACAGATTCAAGGATGCACACTGAGGCAGGTTGGCTCCAATATTAAAACAGTTTTATGTATAGTAAAAATAAATAAAATATTAGAAACCAAAATGTAGCGTCATTGTTGACAGTGTCTTAACATGAAAATAAAACAATCATGGAACTTGGACTTACCAGCAGCCGTGGACCCAAAAGAAAATCACACAAAACGAAAATCACTGCAGCCCACCCGGTGCTGTACAAAAGAAAGTGTGAAAACGACCCACCACCTAAGGTCCCAGGGCCACTGGTACGTCCTCCGTTCACTAAAAGAAAACACAGAAAAATATGTTAAAGAATAACAGGACACTGAGCGTCAGGCTCGCTACAGATGATACAAAGAACTAAAACACACTTTAATAGCTTTAATAAAAGAAACCACACACACACACACACACACACACACACACACACACACACACACACACACGGGAAGGCTTGTGCCTTGGTCCACTCGTACTGGTAGTAATGGTCCCAGCCTCAATCGCGAGCTGGTCTGGCTCCCCACAGGCTAAGACCAGCAACGGGGCAATTTAAAATCCCGGCACGACACTCAGGCAAAGAATTGCTTCAGCCCGATCACAGAAGCGTGGGCACACGCAACAATCCAGAGATAAAATAAAATAAAACCAGGCGAACCAGGAAATGGCAAGCCTACTTAATAAAACCAGTCTCACGACAAGATAAAACAGAATAAAACAAAATAAACAAAACCAGACAAGACAAGACAGCAGGCTCCACTGAGGAGGAGCCCTCACAACAACGGCTAGGCAGGTGTCTTGATTCTTCACTTAAGGCTGTGTGAGTTGCCACGGAGGTGAAGGCAGCGATCACGCCCTAAAACAGACAAATATAACCTTAGCCTCTGGTAGCTGTGAATGCTAATAAAAATAGTTTGAACAGCTTACCCCAGGACCGGAGGCGTTATACTCTCACTGGTGGGGGAAATCACACAAGCACCTCTCCGCAACGCCGGAATAAAACAACCTGCCGCGCTACAACAAGCCGCAAAAACTATTACTATACATTCCAATACTGAGAGGGAATCTGAGGTTAAGCGAGAGCATACCTGTGGCTGTCATATGATCTACTCTTGCCGATCAGTCCGTCGCAGAGTGTCAGCATTTACTGCTGCTTTGCGCTGAATGCATGGGAGGAATAATCCAAAGAAGCACCGGCTTAGCTTTATACCTGGTGCCAGCCTGCAATCAATATGCAGGTGGGTTCCCAATTGACCTAGTTTTGCAGTTTGAGCGAGCGCAGGAGAGAGCGAGAGCAGTAGAGCGAGCGAGGGAGAGAGAAAAGAAAGGCGAGTAGCCCATCCGGCTACATCTACCCCCCCTTTTTGTATTGGCGCCCCGACAATAACTCAAGAAACCTAACACCATGGCCTGAATACGGCAAGCTGCGCATTAGCGACTGGTGCAGATTCAACAGGACGTGGCAAGTGATGTACATTCGAGTGCTGACCAGCTGTTGAACGTGCTGTTCTCCGCAAGTGTGACCCACTCACCTCAGACTGTTCAACAGAGCCTGAGGAAGAACCTGGGGGAGCAGAGGTCGAGGGTGCTACAATCACACTGGGAGTAGACCTGAGCTCCACCGATGGAACTCTAGAGGCATCAGAAGATGACGCCGCAGGTGCCACAGGTTGTGAAGGTACCTCAGGGACAAGGAGCCACAACTCATCATCACTCAGAGAGGTCCGCTCTGAGTCAGCAGGCACAGGCGGGGGTGGAGCCTGTGGACCAGGTGCAGGAGGCCCCGGGCTGACCTGTGCCTTCAACATGTCGCGATGGACATGTCGAAACTTCTCCAAGTCTCCCATGGGGGCAATGGTATAAACAGCCCCATTCTCTTGGGGTGCCCTCAACACCTGATAGACCACAGAGCTCCATAGGTCCTGGATCTTGTGCCGACCCCGGGCGCTGTGATCTCGAAGATACACCAGCTGACCGACCTTTAAAGGAACAGGATGGACTCTCTGGTCATGGCGCTCCTTGCGACGGTCAGCAGCAAGCGACAACCGTGCCCGAGCTCCCTCAAAAGCCACCATTAACCTGGCTTGATGCTCGGCCACCCAGTCCTGAACCTCTCCAGGCACTGGGTCCTGAACCCGGCCTAGAAGGAAATCAATAGGCAGCCTAGGATCCCTGCCAAACATCAGGAAAAACGGCGACTCTCCAGTGCCCTGATGGGGTGTGCTATTATAGCAAAAGAGCACGTGTGGTAAGCACGCAGCCCAGTCACGTTTCCGAGATGATGGCAGGGTCCGTAGGAGGTTGTGGAGGGTCCGGTTAAACCGTTCGCACTGTCCATTACCTGCTGGGTGGTAAGGGGTTGTACGGGACTTGGCTACCCGATACAACTCGCATAGCTGTTGCATCACCAAACTCTCAAAATTTCTACCCTGGTCAGAGTGGAGGCGGCTAGGAACGCCAAACTTAAAAAACCACTCTGTTAACAGGGCCTGGGCCACAGTAGAGGCCCGCTGGTCCCGGGTAGGGACTGCAACAGTGTATTTGCTAAAAACGTCAGTCATAACCAAGACGTTTTCAACTCCACTACGGGAAGGTTCCAACACTGTGAAGTCTATGGCCAGGATTTCATTTGGCCTAGACGCCAATAGGTGACCCATATAACTATGAGACCCCAACTCCGAGTCCTTTGCAACCTGACAGCGTTCACAACACTGAACCCATTGCTTGATGTCAGAGGACATGCCGGGCCAATAGCAACGCTGCCTGACCAGTTCAGTGGTACGCTCAATACCTTGGTGCCCATGGTCCTGGTGCAGTTGCCTCAAGGTCTCAGGCTTCAGAGCCTCTGGAAGGACAAGTTGGAGGGCTTCCTCACCTCCACCCGGACGCAAAATGCGGCGATAAAGGATGCCATCCTTCTCCACCAGACGATCCCACTGACGCAGCAGAACCATGACTGGTTTGGGGAGCTGACTCCTTTCCTCCGAAGAGGGCCGGGACTGCCTCCTCCAGTATACCAAGAAATCCTTGAGGAGGGGATCAGCCTCCTGCAAAGCACGAATATCCCCTGGAGAATGAGACGGAAAGGCCCCAATCTCCGACTGAGTAACAGCGGGCAGCACTGCTGGACACGGAGCCTGCTGAAGCGAAGTGGGGATGGGAGTCCCAGGCAACACGCCCTCGGCCAGGCTGCAGCTCGTCTCATACTGTCGGGAGAGAGCATCAGCATTCCTATTACTGCGGCCTGAGCGATACTTAATCTCAAAGTCGAATGCCGCCAGCTGGGAGGCCCACCTCTGCTCGGTGGCACCCAGCTTAGCTGAAGAGAGGTAACTGAGTGGATTGTTATCAGTGTAAACCACACACTTGTGCCCCAGCAAGTACTCCCGGAACTTCTCGGCCATGGCCCACTTGAGCGCAAGAAACTCCAGCTTCATAGAGCTGTAATTGTCCATATTGCGCTCATGGGGCCGGAGACCTCGACTGGCATAAGCCACTGGCCGGACAACACCCTCTACTTCTTGGGAGAGGACTGCACCCAAGCCACTGTGACTGGCGTCAATCTCCAATATGAATGGACGTGTGAAATATGCCAGCATATGCCAGCACAGGGGCAGACACAAGTTTGGCTTTCAGGGCCTCAAAACTCTCCTCACACTGAGGTGTCCAGATAGTACTCAAACTCTGTCCCGAGCCCTTCTTTGTCTTGGTGCCAGCCAATTTAGCCACCACTTGATGCAGGGGAGCCGCCAATGTGGCAAACCCCTCCACAAAGCGCCGATAATAGCTGGCGAAACCCAAAAAGGATCGCAACTCTGACACGGAACGAGGACACTGCCACTTGGCTACTGCGTCAACCTTGGCTGGATCTGTGGAGACACCCTCACAAGAGATTACATGGCCCAAGTAGTTAACCTTCTGCTGGAAAAAGGCACACTTTTCTAGCTTAGCCTTGAGCCCCTCTTGCTGCAGCCTTTTCATCACCATCTCTAGCCGTTGCAGATGCTGAGAAACGGACGAGGAAAACACAATGATGTCGTCCAGGTACAGCAGTAGCGACTGACACTGCTGATCCCCGAACATCCGCTGCATTAGGCGCTGAAAGGTACCAGGAGCATTGCACAGCCCGAATGGCATTCGATTCCATTCGAACAAGCCAAACGGCGTGCAAAAAGCGGTCTTAGGCTTATCCTGCTCAGAGACTGGCACCTGGTTATACCCACTGGCCAGATCGATGGTAGAAAACCAGCGTGCGCCAGCAAGGGCATCCAGACTTTCCTCAATGCGAGGTAGCGGGAAGGCGTCCTTCCTCGTTTTGCTATTCAGCAAACGATAGTCAACGCACAAACGGAGACTTCCATCCTTCTTGCGGACCAACACGATGGGGGAGGCGTACGGACTGCTACTCTCCCTAATTACCTGGGCCTCCAATAACTGATTGATATGGACCCTGACGGCCTCATAATCAGAAGGAGGAATCCGCCTATACCTCTGCCGGACGGGTACGTCATCAAGCAGAGGTATATCGTGCGAGATAAGGTTCGTGCAGCCCAAGTCTCCCTCATGAGTGGAGAAAACAGAGCGGTACTTCTGCAAAAGTAACCGTACCTCATGTTGCTCTGACTTAGTGAGAGCAGACAGGTCAATCGCATCTACCATGTCTTGAGCAGGGCTGCTGGTTGTATGGGAGGAAACTGTAATGGGAAAAGAGTGTTCCTCGCTAACACCAGCAGGGAGGCTAACAACAGTAGCTTGGCTGATCACTCCTAAATGGGTCCGTGGGTGGAGGACAGCTTCAGCTGTTCCCACATTAGTGACTGGGATATAGGCAACGCCCTTATCCACCTGGACCAAACATGGAGAGGCCAGCAAACCAACTGGCAGCCCGGACTCAGGAGGCTCAAAAAGCACAGACTGGCCTGACAACTGCTGTGAACAGGTGGTGGCCACCAGCTGCATGACACCACCAGGTATCTGCACGGCCCGCGGGCCCTGTACCTTAACGGTACCGACAGGGTCCTCTGGGGCTTGGGCTGCAGACTGGTGACACTGATATAAGGCCTCCAAAACTGGTCTCGGTGCCTGTGACACAGAAGGAGAATTAAACAAGGAGCCACCGAAAGCCCCAAACAGCTCTTGATAACAGCGACGGATGACATTCATTCCTAAAATACCAGGAACAGAGGGCGTGGCACCAGGAGGATCCTTCACTATAAGGATCCCACAAGAGGGCATTTCCTTGCCACACAGGAGTACACTGAGCTCCAAATAGCCAATGTAAGGAATGGCAAGCCCATTGGCAGCCCGAAGCTGTAACCAATGGCATGACTGAAGGCGTTCTTGTCCCCAAGGGGCAAAATGCGTCAAAAAGAAGCTCTCCGTGATGGTGGAAACCATGGAACCAGTATCCACCAAACAAGGGACAGTCACCCCACCAATCAGCACATCCATCTTTGGACATGATGAAATTAACCTGCCAATCCTATCTTTCTGTGAGCCAGTGAACTCCCCACCTGAACTGTGGCTCTGCAGCTCAGAGGGTTTTAGTTTCCCGACTGGGTAGCGGAAAGGTGATTGCCAACTGCCGTACGAGGAGGGCCTGAATCAGAACCTGCTCTGGTGCGGCGTGAAACCCGCTCCCCAGTGCACTCCCTAGCAAAGTGTCCTGGCTGCTGACACCGGCGACAAATCACCGAGCCAGCCCGTGAAGGCCGAACACCTCTTCGGGGGTTCTGTAAAGAAACCACTGTCTCAGTGAGCTGATTTAACTGCTCTTGCTGGCGCTTTAGGAGTTCCTTTAGCTCATGCCACTCAGACTCAGGCATACCAACAGGAGCAGACCTAGGGCTAGTGCGCACCCCACACTGGAAACCATACGCTGATGGGTGGGAATAGCCACGGTCGCGAACACCGCCTGGAAAACCTTCTCTTTCCCATCTAATTGCTTCCCCACGCACCTCTAACAAGGTGGCAGTAGGCACACGGCGAACATATTGTTTAAGCTCTCTGCGGAGAGCACTATCAGCAACATGTTCTACAAACTGGTCTCGGAGCAACACCTCTGCATTACGCATGCCATCAGGTGCACTTTGTTTCACTTGCTCCATCAAAGCCATTAGCCATGTAGCCATCCGGCTACACAATGAAGGGAAGCCAAAACAGGAGAAATATGCTCTCTCTTTCTAGTCCCTGTCAGTACTCTTGCTGCAGCATTTTGGATTAGCTGAAGGCTTTTCAGCGAGTTTTTAGGACATCCTGATAATAAAGAATTACAGTAGTCCAGCCTGGAAGTAATAAATGCATGAACTAGTTTTTCAGCATCACTCTGAGACAGGATATTTCTAATTTTAGAGATGTTGCGCAAATGGAAGAAAGCAGTCTTACATATTTGTTTAATATGTGCGTTGAAGGACATGTCCTGGTCAAAAATGACTCCAAGGTTTTTCACAGTGTTACTGGAGGCCAAGGTAATGCCATCCAGAGTAAGAATCTGCTTAGATACCATATTTCTAAGATTTTCAAGGCCGAGTACAATAACCTCAGTTTTATCTGAATTAAGAAGCAGAAAGTTAGCGGCCATCCAGGTCTTTATGTCTTTAAGACATTCCTGCAGTTTAACTAATTGGTCTGTGATACCTGGCTTCATGGATAGATAGAGCTGCGTGTCATCTGCATAGCAGTGAAACTGTATGCTATGTCTTCTAATGATGCTGCCTAGGGGAAGCATGTATAATGTAAACAGAATTGGTCCTAGCACTGAACCCTGTGGAACACCATAATTGACCTTAGTGTGTGAAGAGGACTCTCCATTTACATGTACAAATTGGAGTCTATTAGATAGATATGATACAAACCACTGCAGTGCAGTACCTGTAATACCTACAGCATGTTCTAATCCCTCTAATAGGATATTATGGTCAACAGTATCGAACGCTGCACTGAGGTCTAGCAGGACAAGCACAGAGATGAGTCCACTGTCAGAGGCCATAAGAAGATCATTTGTAACCTTCACTAAAGCTGTTTCTGTGCTGTGCTGAGCTCTGAAACCTGACTGAAACGCTTCAAATAAGCCATTCCTCTGCAGATGATCTGTTAGCTGTTTGACAACTACTCTTTCAAGGATTTTTGATATGAAAGGAAGGTTTTAGATTGGCCTATAATTAGCTAAGACAGCTGGGTCTAGAGATGGCTTTTTAAGTAAAGGTTTAACTACAGCCAACTTGAAGGCCTGTGGTACATAGCCGATTATTAGAGATAGGTTGATCATATTTAAGATTGAAGCATTAATTAATGGCAGGACTTCTTTGAGCAGTTTTGTAGGAATGGGGTCTAAAAGACACGTTGATGTTTTGGAGGAATTAATTATTGAAGTTAACTCAGAAAGATCAATTGGAGAAAAAGAGTCTAACTTAACATTGATGGTACTAAAAGTAGCTGTAGATAATGTTACATCTGTGGGATGATTATTGGTAATTTTTTCTCTAATGATATAAAATTTTATTTGTGAAGAAGTTCATGAAGTCATTACTAGTTAACGTTAAAGGGATTGTTGGCTCAGTAGAGCTCTGACTTTTTGTCAGCCTGGCTACAGTGCTGAAGAGAAACCTGGGGTTGTTCTTATTTTCTTCAATCAGTGACGAATAGTAAGATGTTCTGGCTTTGCGGCAATAGCAGCAAACTATTTCTCCAGGCTAAATGATGATCCTCTAAATTTGTGACACGCCATTTCCTCTCCAGCTTACGAGTTATCTGCTTTAGGCTACGTGTTTGAGAATTATACCACGGAGTCAGGGACTTTGGATTTGAGGCCTTAGTTTTCACAGGAGCTACAGTATCCAGAGTCGTACGTAGTGAGGAGGTAAAATTATTAACAAGATAATCGACCTCTGTTGGAGTAGCGTTCAGATAGCTGCTCTGCTCTATGTTGGTACAGGACATTGAAGATGATAACAGTGGGTGGATTATATTCTTAAACTTAGTTACAGCACTTTCAGAAAGACATCTACTTTGATAAAGTCTACTCTCCACTGCTGTGTAATCAATTATTGTAAATGTAAATGTTATCAGGAAATGATCAGACAGCAGAGGGTTTTCAGGAAACACTGTTAAATGTTCAGTTTCTATGTGTTCAGATTAAATGCCATGTTGAGGCTGTCATTTTTAGCATCTACATGGATGTTAAAATCACCCACAATAATTATTTTATCTGAGCTGAGCACTAAATCAGATAAAAAGTCTGAGAAACCAGAGAGAAACTCTGTGTAAGGCCCAGGTGGACGATAGATAATAACAAGTAAGACTGGTTTCTGAGTTTTACAGCTGGGGTGGACGAGGCTAAGCATCAGGCTTTCAAATGAGTTAAAAGTCTGTCTTGGTCTTTCGTTAATTAATAGGCTGGTGTGAAAAATTGCTGCCACACCGCCCCCTCGGCCTGTGCTTCGAGATTTCTGGTAGTTAGAATGACTCGGGGGTGTGATTCATTTAAACTAACATACTCATCCTGCTGCAACCAGGTTTCTGTAAGGCAGAGTAAATCGATTTGTCGATCAATTATTAAGTCATGTACTAACAGAGACTTGGAGAGAGAGACCTAATATTTAATAATCCACATTTCACTGTTTTACTCTTTGGTTCAGATGTGGATACTGTATTGTTCTTTCTTTGTGATTTTTATGTTTAAGTTGTTTATTGCTGGTTTTGGTTTGTTTTTTTGTCTTTTGGGAGCTGACACAGTCTCAATGGAGATGGGTTTTTGGGGGTAGCAGGAGGAGAGAAGCTGCAGAGAGGCGTGTAAGACTGCAACTCTGCTTCCTGGTCCCAACTCTGGATAGTCATATTTTGGGGGTTTAATAAATTTGTCCACATTTCTAGAAATGAGAGCTGCTCCATCCAAAGTGGGATGGATGCCGTCTCTCCTAACAAGACCAGGTTTCCTCCAGAAGGTTTGCCAATTATCTATGAAGCCCACATCGTTTCTGGGACACCACTCAGACAGCCAGCAATCTAAGGAGAACATGCGGCTAAACATGTCACTCCTGGTCTGATTGGGGAGGGACCAGAGAAAACTACAGAGTCCGACATTGTTTTGGCAAAGTTACACACCGATTCAATATTGATTTTAGTGACCTCCGATTGGCGTAACGGGTGTCATTACTGCCGACATGAATTATGATCTTACTGTATTTACGTTTACCCTTAGCCAGCAGTTTTAAATTTCCTTCAATGTCGCCTGCTCTGGCCCCTGGAAGACAATTGACTATGGTTGCCGGTGTCTCTAGCTTCACATGTCTGAGAACAGAATTGCCAATTACCAGAGTTTGACCCCGGCGGTGTGTCGCCGAGTGGGGAAAAGCAGTTAGACACATGAACAGGTTGGTGGTGTACCTGGGGCTTCAGTTTAAGACTATGCTTCCTCCTCACCGTCACCCAGCCGCCCTCTTTCCCCAGCTGCTTGGGGTCTGCCGGGGAACAGCTAGCGGGCCCACGCTATCTTCGGCTGCACCAGCTACAGGGGCCTGGCTAGCTACGGGTGAAGGAAGGGTGCGGCCGAGTCTCCAATTCAGTAATCCTGGCCTCCAGAGCTGCAAATATACTACATTTGTTACAGGTATCATTACTGCTAAAGGAGGCCGAGGAGTAACTAAACATCTGACACAATGAGCAGGAAAGTGCAGGAGGGACAGGTGAAGTAGCCATGGTGCTAACGAGTCGGCTACGAGCTAAGCTAGCGAAACAGTAAAGAGACAGTGAGTGAATACTTTGGCTATAAATTAGGTAGTGAGTACACAGAAAGGGTGATTCAGATGAAGCACGTTAAGATTATACTATGAAAAAGGGATGTATCAAAAGATTTAAATTAAATTGCTAAGCAGAAAAGCTACTCAGAAACACCACTGTGTTTGAGCAGGAACAGGAAGTGATACTCTACCACAAAGCGAGCGAACACCAAGTGACAGCCAAATAGTATGCCATTTATGAACACAGATATGTTTACACACATCTGTTACACCATGTACAGCTGTCACTGCTACTACATCACTGCTAGTCTTAATCATAATCATATTCACAATAATATATCTGTATTTATAAATGACATACAAAGGAGGATTAATGATACAAAAATTATAAATTAAGCACTTGCTAATACTTCACTGGTACCTTAATAAGCTTAATGACATTATTAATTATTTTTATAAAGTGCTACTGTTTTAATATCATTTTCTGAAGAGGTCTTTTTGCTTCACTGTGGGTTTAGTTTCCTATGTCTGGTCCTGCATGTACACGGTCCTCTCTTTTCCTCTGTAAGTAGACAGTCAGTTTTTCCTTTGGTTTGTACTGCTTTCACTCTGAATATTTTTTTATTATCAGTTTTGTTATTTCTCATGAAATGCTTTCATTAGAGCTCATCTCTGTTGGTTTGAATTTTCTGTGGTGTCCTCCATTAGCCATCATCTGTATAGTGGGTTGGAGGGGCAGTTCCCGAATGCTGTTTCTTATAGCCTGAGATGGTTCTGACACTCCTCGAGACATCTGTAGGTGTTTTTCCTTTCCTGATTATCTGCTCTCAGCTTTCTCTGCACACTCTTCAGTTCCTCTTTGTTTCCTGACTTGCAAACTCTCCTTTTTTACTTAAGTGCAGCCTTGATGTCAGGACTGAGCCACGGATTAGTATTTGTGAAACAGGACAGTCCTGGTGGGTACAGCATTATCTGAACAAACATTAATGTAGCCTGTTATGCAAGTCACCAGATCATCAATGTCCTCCGCATCTTTATCACAAAGCACTTCTCACATTGTTGTGTAAAAACGGTCCTTCAGAGCAGTGGCGGTCCTAGCCTGTTTGGCGCCCTGGGCGAACACTGCCTCTGGGCCCCCCCCCCCCCCCCACACACACACACACACACAAAACATGTTAAGGATTGTACATTAACATAAAACCGTTGTCCACACACACATATGAAGAGAGAGAGAGAGTATGCATAGTATGCAAACGGCTACCAAACAGCCATCATAATTCGTCATACAATGAGAACAGGACAAATCAACAATTGACAATGACTAATTAATATTAAAATCTGTAACATAATGTATTGTTTGGAGTTTAGTCTGTTACTGTTACTATTTTTACCATTTCTTCTTGGGGCAACTGTAACCCACATTATTTCCTTAGGGATTAATAAAGTATTCTGATTCTGATTGTTTCAGGATGACCTGCCATTATCCAATGACACATCTGGTTACCTGCATCTTTTGCTCGTTTCTCCTCCGCTTCTTTTCTCTTTTTTCTAAACTGAGCACCTGATGGCTCTGAACTTTTCTTGTCCATCTTCCATTGGTTTTAATTTTGCACTCCAGTATGAACACCCATCCCTCAACCAGAGGATCACCACAACATAACCTAATAGACCTACACCTTAGTTCACAGATTAACTTTGTCTAGGGTTTATTTCTGGGATTTCACACAACCCAGGATTCAAATCATGAATACACAATGGGCTTGGATTTACAACATTATGAATGAAATGTGCTCTATTTGGAAGCAGCCGGCCCCTCCCCCTTTCGACGGGTTATGTGTGAGACTTTAAATCATCAAACTGTAAATTATAAATTTTAAATTGTTATTGATCCCTTTACCCCGAGTCCTAAAGTGTATATTTATTTTCTTACTCTACTATATTTATTGTTCGTTTATTTGCACTGCTGTAACTGGAGCCTCGTCGTCTCATCTCTCTATATACTGGACTGTATGACAATAAAGTTTACTTTGACTTCAGCAGCGCTCACTTTTCGCGTATAGAATTTCGAAAAAACATCGGTGCAAATTATTAGTCTGTATCATGATGTCTGGTGTTTTCGTGTTTGTTGGTTTGTTTTTATTTTGTTTTATTTTGGGGGTGGGTTATTAGATGCTGCTCCAGCCGGTCAGAGAATCCCCCGCCGCCCCGCCCTCTCCTCCCTGTGCGGCAAGCAGCAGGCGCACCTCGCAAACGGAGGGCGCCCTTACTCCCAGCAAATGGGCGATAGAAAACCGATCGGTGCCTATGACATTCCCAATATGCGCTGGCTGCCGTCGGGGCAGCATGAGTACGAGCTTTTTTTTTTTTTTTGCCGATGCCCGTGATGCCGCCCCCCATCATGATGCCGCCCCGGGCAACCGCCCGTGTCACCCGTATCTAAAACCGCTACTGCTTCAGAGCCTCTTCAGTTTCCTCATAACTATGAATTCTGCATATCAATAAATAATGTTCCTCCTGATGATCTCTTCTAATTGAAGTAGAGGAAAGAACTAGTTTGTAGCATCTCTTTCTAGTATCTCCATCTCCATCTCTGTCACATCAGATCAGGCATGATTCAAATGCAGGACTCAGAACTGTGCAACTAAAGGGAGGTTTATTTACAACACCAGGTGAAATATATACATATAGCTCCATTCAGTCCTCTGAATTTGGACAGTATTACTGTTCAAAGTATTAGAACAGCAGAGGACATCAGAACTCTCTCAGCTAATTGTTTTGAAAGGTAGCTTTTACACTCCTCAATGCAAAAAATAAATGCATATACAGGGAGTGCAGAATTGTCTGTGAAGATTCTCAGTCATCCAGGTCATCGTAGTCAAAGGAGTTTGCAAAGAAAAGCGTCTGGACTTCTTTAGGTTGCTTGAAGACGTTTCACCTCTCATCCGAGAAGCTTCTTCAGTTCTAAGGTCAAATGGCCGGGAGTCCCAGATTTAAACCCAGTGGGAGTATCCCCCCCAAGGAGGGACAAAGGACCCCCTGGTGATCCTCTAATCACATGCACCAAGGTGTGAAAGCGGGTGTGGGACCTAATCAGCCAGGGTTTCGGGTGAGCCCATTGTGAAACCTGGCCCCACCTTGTCATGTGAATTCCTGAGGTCAGATGGCCCAGGATGTGAGTGGGCGTTAAGGCGTCTGGGGATGGAACTCAAAACTGGATTATAGATGGCAGACAGTTGGTGTCGTAAACCACCGCCTCTGTTCAAAGATGGTCGCTCACAGTGGACATAGATGGCCTCTTTCACTCCTCTTTCAAACCATCTGTCCTCTCTGTCCAATATGTGAACATTGGCATCCTCGAAAGAGTGACCTTTATCCTTAAGATGCAGGTGGACTGCTGAGTCTTGTCCTGTGGAGGTGGCTCTTCTATGTTGTGCCATGCGCTTGTGAAGTGGCTGTTTGGAATTCACATGACAAGGTGGGGCCAGGTTTCACAATGGGCTCACCCGAAACCCTGGCTGATTAGGTCCCACACCCGCTTTCACACCTTGGTGCATGTGATTAGAGGATCACCAGGGGGTCCTTTGTCCCTCCTTGGGGGGGATACTCCCACTGGGTTTAAATCTGGGACTCCCGGCCATTTGACCTTAGAACTGAAGAAGCTTCTCGGATGAGAGGTGAAACGTCTTCAAGCAACCTAAAGAAGTCCAGACGCTTTTCTTTGCAAACTCCTTTGAGTGCAGAATTATTATGCAAGTTGTATTTTTGAGGAATAATTTTATTATTGAACAACAACCATGTTCTCAATGAACCCAAAAAACTCATTAATATCAAAGCTGAATGTTTTTGGAAGTAGTTTTTAGTTTGTTTTAGTTTTAGCTATTTTAGGGGATATGTGTGTGCAGGTGACTATTACTGTGCATAATTATTAGGCAACTTAACAAAAAACAAATATATACCCATTTCAATTATTTATTTTTACCAGTGAAACCAATATAACATCTCCACATTCACAAATATACATTTCTGACATTCAAAAACAAAACAAAAACAAATCAGCGACCAATATAGCCACCTTTCTTTGCAAGGACACTCAAAAGCCTGCCATCCATGGATTCTGTCAGTGTTTTGATCTGTTCACCATCAACATTGCGTGCAGCAGCAACCACAGCCTCCCAGACACTGTTCAGAGAGGTGTACTGTTTTCCTCCTTGTAAATCTCACATTTGATGATGGACCACAGGTTCTCAATGGGGTTCAGATCAGGTGAACAAGGAGGCCATGTCATTAGTTTTTCTTCTTTTATACCCTTTCTTGCCAGCCACGCTGTGGAGTACTTGGACGCGTGTGATGGAGCATTGTCCTGCATGAAAATCATGTTTTTCTTGAAGGATGCAGACTTCTTCCTGTACCACTGCTTGAAGAAGGTGTCTTCCAGAAACTGGCAGTAGGACTGGGAGTTGAGCTTGACTCCATCCTCAACCCGAAAAGGCCCCACAAGCTCATCTTTGATGATACCAGCCCAAACCAGTATTCCACCTCCACCTTGCTGGCGTCTGAGTCGGACTGGAGCTCTCTGCCCTTTACCAATCCAGCCACGGGCCCATCCATCTGGCCCATCAAGACTCACTCTCATTTCATCAGTCCATAAAACCTTAGAAAAATCAGTCTTGAGATATTTCTTGGCCCAGTCTTGACGTTTCAGCTTGTGTGTCTTGTTCAGTGGTGGTCGTCTTTCAGCCTTTCTTACCTTGGCCATGTCTCTGAGTATTGCACACCTTGTGCTTTTGGGCACTCCAGTGATGTTGCAGCTCTGAAATATGGCCAAACTGGTGGCAAGTGGCATCTTGGCAGCTGCACGCTTGACTTTTCTCAGTTCATGGGCAGTTATTTTGCGCCTTGGTTTTTCCACACGCTTCTTGCGACCCTGTTGACTATTTTGAATGAAACGCGTGATTGTTCGATGATCACGCTTCAGAAGCTTTGCAATTTTAAGACTGCTGCATCCCTCTGCAAGATATCTCACTATTTTTGACTTTTCTGAGCCTGTCAAGTCCTTCTTTTGACCCATTTTGCCAAAGGAAAGGAGGTTGCCTAATAATTATGCACACCTGATATAGGGTGTTGATGTCATTAGACCACACCCCTTCTCATTACAGAGATGCACATCACCTAATATGCTTAATTGGTAGTAGGCTTTCGAGCCTATACAGCTTGAAGTAAGACAACATGCATGAAGAGGATGATGTGGACAAAATACTCATTTGCCTAATAATTCTGCACTCCCTGTAGATCATAGAAATGTCTAAGTTGAAAGCTGTGTTATACAGTAGGAGAAAACTCCATGATTATCTGATTGATCAATCTAATCTCATTGGAAAGACCTCGCTCCTGTCCGTTTTTCTCATTTTTAGAGAAATTTGTAATAATAATAGGAAATATCATCAGCTGACTCTGGTGGTCCTGATCCTGATTCCTCTGCTTGTCCTAAGTCTGTGGATGAGGTAAGACTACATAAATATATAACTGAGTCACATTATATCAACATATTTTTTATTTTTAATCATTTATTTTGAAAGTTATTGATGCCATTTGTTGTGATTTTTTGTTATTTGGTTGAATCCAGGAAAAAGAAACTTATCGTCTTAAACAATGAACTAAATGAAAGTAAAGAGATGATGCAGGTAAGAGCTCCTCACTGAGTGTTTAATGTCTTGAAACACATTTTTTATTGATGATGAAGTTACTTTCATATAAATGGTGAGTAGGTGAGTAGAACTGTTGGTATTAACACACACAGATTAAGCTTACAAAATGTTTTCATAAAATATGAGAAAAATCTTAAAAACTCATCATTTTCTCTCTCTGTTAGTCAGACTCTCATCCTGATTATGAAAACGTGTCAGCCCTGAAGTCCATCATCGCAGCACATACAGATGACACAGAGGAGCAGGAGGACCTGGTTTAAACACCAGTCAAGTTCGAGTTTCCTGTGAGGAAGAAAAGACTAAACTAAAATCCATAGTTCGTTAATGAGAAGTAGAACAATTTCAGATTAGCACAAGACACAGAGTTTGTGGAGGATCCAACAGTGCTTACATGTTCTTCATCTGCAATCATGATGAATGACAAGTTCCAATTTGTTTTCATTTATTAACAGGTTTTCTCAGAAAAACAAACGTTAGATTATGGTGATGTAAGTGGAAAATATCTTTTGTTTTTTTTCTTGTTTATGTTTTTTAAATAGTCTCCAGGTCTTTGCTGGATAAAACAAGATGGTTGCGTTTTATCGTGTTTGTTGTCATGTACAGTTTGAGGTCGTAACAGGTTTGGACTTAATGCAGTGAAACAATTTAAATAACCTTTAGCATGTTCTTCTTGCTAAAGGTCATTGAAATTGTATATAAAAATTTGTATATACGATTGGATGCATGTTTAGCTGTTTGGATTATTGAAAAGAATCAGTCCTGTAAAGGTTAATCCACCAGTATGCACAAATTCTTTAATGAAAATGATAATATCAATGATAAAATACAATTATTGTGGTTACCCATGAAGGGGGGAAAGTAAAGGATATTGTTATTTCTGTTTAAGAGGCCAAATTCAATTCAATTCAATTTTTTCAATTCAATTTTATTTATATAGCGCCAAATCACAACAACAGTCGCCTCAAGGCACTTTTTTGTAATTATATTTAGTTGCATTCCTGAACAGAAAAGTTATTTTTAGTGGTCGAATGTTATGTGTAATTAATTTCTGTCTCTTCAGAGAAATCCAGTGTGTCGGCCCAAACTTGAGTACAAAAATGTGAATTCAGTCATTTTAGCAGCACACTGAACGATGTGTACAAGAGTAAAAACATCCAGAATGATTAGCCCAAAGTTTCAAGCTTCAGCAAACACTGGAAAGTGTCCATGTGTATACAGCCTGTTTAAAACAATGCTGTAAGATCACATGAGGCTCAGTGTTTAAGATGTAATTCTTAGTCCATCTTTGGGACTTTGTAGTTTCTACATGACAAACACACAGAACAACTTTTATTTGTCTTCATATCTTCCCTTGACCACATGACCACATGACCTGACATCAAGATCAATGAAAAGTGATTATGAAAAGAAAATGACAAAAGTGTCATTTTTCAAACTTTTTCAACTTTTTCTGTATGTTAGAGCTTAATGAATTAAATCATCAGTGTAAACAACGTAAAATTCCAATAATCTCAACAATCAAACAGGAGAAATGTGTTTTTAATGCTCCTGATTCAGCGTGTCTGATATTTCTCTGCCCTCTCGTGGTGAAACTATAGTGTTACAGTTCCAGGTTCAATCTGAGCGCTCTCTCATCTGTACAGAGTCCGTTCATCCTAAATAAAGAAAGAGTAAATATGGAGAGTAAATATTGAACTATTTGAATATTTGTGATTCACACCAGTACAGTATCAGTGGTGTTAAAGTGGTTTTTTGTGTGACCTGCAGTGAAAGGGGCACTAGTTCACTGATTCCACCTGTTTTGAGGTTTATTGGTTTGTTCAAATTAAAGCTAAATTAGCTAAATTGTATTTTGCTTTGTATGTAAGTGAAAGAGCAGAGCTACATCAATGTGGCAGACTGTTAAAACAAGAAATAGTTAGAAACAGTCCACCTGTCAGCTGATCATACAGCTCATCTTTCTCTGTGTGCTAATCTGGGCTTTTTATGGCCCCTACGTAAGAAACTGTTTGAAGGCCCAATTTTGAAAAACTACAATGGGATATGCTTTTAAGATGATCCATGGTGATAGATCAACAATGTAAAACGTCAGACTTTAAGAAGAAAACAGGCCCAGTTTGTGAACCCAAAATTCAGTTAAATAAACTCCTTCTCTGGGTGGAATCCTATGTTGGAATCCAGGAATGGAAATGCAGCTCACCTGCCTCATCATCATCATCATCATCATCATCACTATCATCATCATCATCCTCATCTGTCCTGAGACTCACTTTCCTGTCCTCTCGGAGCAGGGTGATTCCTTTGGAATCAATCATCAGAATACTCCCCTGCAGCTTCCACTGGCATGCCCACCCTCCCAGTGGCCCTCCTCAAAGATGCCTCCTCACCATGTCCAAGTAAAAGCTCACTCTCTCTCCGATGAACTCTCCTGTGGAAATTCTCTGCAATCTCTGAAATTCCATTTTTTACTTCCACAGCAAACCCACTCATCCAGGTCTTTTTGATCCTTGCTTTGTGCACTGGTGGGCAGTCATGTTGGAGCAGGAAGAGGCTGTTGCAGGAGCTGTCTGGCTTGTGTGTGATGGAGTGTTCAGTGTGAAGAGTGTATGTGTGTGAGCATGCACGTGGCTCGACTCCTGACGGCAGAGTGGAATAGTGTTGTGTTTGGAGTGGGTGACCGCGGGCAGCGTTCCAGCTGGCTACAGCCTGTACATTGTGTACTAAAATGTGCAGCACTGCTATTAAAACCTCATCTCTTCAGTATCCTCGGGTGTCTCGGCTAATTTCTGTCTGCCTCACTACTCTACAAAAGTGAAGGAAGTTGGCCCCAAAGGAGGACATCTACTTCAGCCCTGAAGTAGGCATCATCTCCCCTTACAACCACGGTCAGGGGACCGACGGTGAGGAAAGGTTAACAAGGCCATCCCCAAACTGTTCCCATTGTCTGAATTTTCCTGATATGATGATTTTACATTTCCTACCACTTCATGGCTGAGTTGCTGTTGTTTCCAATCACTTGCAGTTTGTTATAATTCCACAAACAGCTGACTGTGGAATATTTAGTAGTGGGGAAATTTCATGACTGGACTTGTTGCACAGGTGGAATTATATCACGGCACAATGCTGGAACATTCTTTCACAGACACATGTTTGAAATCCTGCAGCTGGAAACACATTCATAAACACATGAAGACATTAAATGGATATCAAATATATCAAAGCTGAACTCATTTCCTGTCCATCTGCATAGAGCAAGAAACTGCTCTGGTTCTCACACCAAGAAATACAAAATTAGTGACACTTATGTTTTCTGTTTATTTTCATTTGGCTCATCTGCATATTAGTGCTGTGAACAGGAAGGAAGCTGGTATTTTATAATAGTTGGATTTCTTTCTTGTACTTGGAGAGCACAGCAGAAAGGTATCTCAGTGAAACAGCTCCAATGATCATTTAATAATAATGCGTATGTGTTAGTCCCCGTAGGGAAATTACTCCTCTGCATTTAACCCATTCACCCAGTGAAGCAGTGGGCAGCCACCAATGCAGCGCAGTGTGTAGGGACGGTACCTTGCTCAAGGGTACCTCAGGGTAGCCGTTTGGTGGAATCGAACCCCCGACCTTCCGATCATGGGGCAACCACTCTACCTACTGAGCTATCCCTGCTACTTTTTTTTTTTTTTTTTTTAATAATGTTAATTTGAATCAAAACTCTGGTTCAGTCCTGAATGTAGGCGACACCGGTAAAATCCTTCACTCCCTGAGGATGTCAGAGGACTTTTAGTCATGTTCAGGTTACTGAAAAGAGAAGATGGATCTCTGAGGGTCACTGACCAAAGAGAACCATGGAAAACTGATATCCACCACAGCAGTGCGGATTTTAAAAAAGGGAACCTTACAGGAAGGTTAGAGTCTTTAAATACTTGTCCACACTGACCATTTGTTGAAGCTGCTTCTTATGTCAAACAAAATAAAGCTTATACCTTTAATTAGTTCCTGTTTTCATGGTTTTCAGAGTATTATTATAAGTAAGATCAGAGAAATTTGTTTGCTTTTTAAAAAATCAACCAACCATAAAATGTTTTCTATTTTTTTCTTTCAGTTTGTGATGTTTCAGTTTCCCCCAGTGGTGAGACTTTAGTGTTGCTGCTTCAGTACTGAGGACTCCACTGTCTGCATCCATCATCCCACCAATGCTCTTTGCACTGATCCATTTCAGCGCCACAGAAGAATCAGTTCATACAACTTAAAGAAAAAAGAGCACATGCTGAGAATAACATTATCTTTATTTTTTAATTGAACAAGTGAAGATAATCAAAGTGGATTAATAGTAATTTTAACTTCTGTGTTCACTTGCATTTATCCTACTGTGAACAGGAAGGAAGCTGGTATATTTAAACACTTCCTTTATCTGCCTGCAGACCACAGCAAAAGAAATCTTTAGACAACGTCCTTCACATTTGTAAGTAGAACTGTTCTTTGATGGGTCTGATTCCTGGATACATTATTTACCTGCTGACGTGTTTTATTGTCTCTGAAGTCACACAGACAGATGAGAGGAGCAGCTATGAGATTAAATACAGCAGTGAGAGGATTTGTTGTCGTCGTTCTCTCTGGGTCAGGTACTGTGTGTCGACATTTACATTCACTGTTGTAAAAGACAAATGTAGAAAAGTTGAATTAAGTCTTTAAAATCAGGCTTAAAATCAGAGTTGAGAGCAAAAAATTAGGATTAAAAACGTTGGTTTTGTGAAAAATCAACATTTTCCTGGATGCTGTGGGTCCAAATTCCAGGTTATGGATTTTTCTATTTTTATTTATTTATTTTTTATTGTGACCAAAAGTTTCTGTAGACTAAACATTACTTTTAAAAAAGTCGAAATGGAAACGACATGTATTTGTGGCAACTACATATAATAAATGACTAGACATCTGTGAACATGGAAACAACTTTAATTTTACTTGTTTTTCTGTCATGACCTGTAAACATGTACACGTTTCACTTGTTTCTAATGCGTCTTTATATTCGTCTTTCTGTCAATCTATAAAACACTCTGTGTCTGAAAATTGCTGTACAAATAAATCTGAATTGTCCTCTGTATGTTGTTATCTACCCTTATGCTATAGCTGCTCTAAAGAGTTTTCTCACTGTCTGCATGTTTGTTCTGCTTTTCTTGGTTTCACAACTCGGCTGTGAACAGAGAGGAAAGAAAAGCACATTGTGACGTTTTCCTTCACAATAATTAAACGACTGCTGTTTGTGTGAAACTGAAGACTGAACAAAGTCAAAGCTCACTATACAGGTTGGGCCATTTATATGGATACACCATAATAAAATGGGAATGGTTGGTGATATTAAAGTCCTGTTTGTGGCACATTAGTATATGTGAGGGGGCAAACTCCTCAAGATGGGTGGTGACCATGGTGGCCATTTAGAAGTCGGCCATCTTGGATACAACTTTTGTTTTTTCAATAGGAAGAGGGCCATGTGACACATCAAACTTATTGGTAATGTCACAAGAAAAACAATGGTGTGCTTGGTTTCAACGTAACTTTATTCTTTCATGAGTTATTTACGTTAAGTTTCTGACCACTTATAAAATGTGTTCAGTGTGCTGCCCATTGTGTTGGATTGTCAATGCAACCCTCTTCTCCCACTCTTCACACACTGATAGCAACACCACAGGAGAAATGCTGGCACAGGCATCCAGTATCCGTAGTTTCAGGTGCTGCACATCTCGTATCTTCACACACGACGACCAATCCACTTTCCAGGAAACTGTTCATCTAGGAATGCTCGGACCTGGCACCCATAATGTGGTGGTGCACCATCTTGCTGGAAAAACTCAGGGAACGTGCCAGCTTCAGTGCATAAAGAGGGAAACGCATCATCATGTAGCAATTTCAAATATCCAGTGGCCTTGAGGTTTCCATTGATGAAGAATGGACCCACTATCGTTGTACCCCATATACCACACCAAACCATCACTTTTGTTGTTCCAACAGTCTTGGAGAGATCCATCCAATGTGGGTTAGTGTCAGACCAATAATGGTGGTTTTGTTTGTTAACTTCACCATTCAGATAAATGGTGGGCTCTTGCTGAATGAAGCTAGGACAGCCACTGATCTTTCTTCATTAATAACAGTTTTCTTGCGTCCACATTTTGGCAAATCCAACACTGAACCAGTTTCACGAAACTTAGCAAGCAGTTTGCTAACTGTAGCATGGGGGATGGGTGGTCTCGTAGGGTGTCTTGCATTGAAATCTGCTGCAATGACCCGGTTACTGCGTTCACCAGATATCAACACAATTTCGATCTGCTCCTCACGTGTTAACCTCTTCGACATGTCAAGATAAGATAAGATAAGATAAGATAACCTTTATTAGTCCCACACGTGGGAAATTTGTTTTGTCACAGCAGGAAGTGGACAGTGCAAAAGTTATGAAGCAAAAATTAGAATAAAATAAAATAAGAATAAATACAGTACACAGCTGTACAGAATAGAATAAAATAAAATACTATATACAGTAGAATAAAATAGAATAAAATATACAATAAGATAAAAATAGAATACAAATGCTATATACAACTGAGTAAAAATACAACGATGCCAGAAAAGATTATTGCACTTAGTCTTATTGCACATGTGTGGATGTGTGTGTTTGATCAGTTAAAGTCTTGTTGTGGAGTCTGACAGCAGTGGGGAGGAAAGACCTGCGAAATCTCTCCGTCCCACACCGTGGGTGCCGCAGTCTCCCACTGAAGGAGCTGCTCAGTGCTGTCACAGTCTCATGCATGGGGTGGGAGATGTTGTCCAACAGGGATGACAGCTTAGCCGCCATTCTCCTGTCACTCACCACCTCCACTGGGTCCAGAGGGCATCCTAGAACAGAGCTGGCCCTTCGGATCAGCCTGTTCAGTCTCTTCCTGTCCCCAGCAGAGATGCTGCCGCCCCAGCAGACCACGCCATAAAAGATGGCTGAGGCCACCACAGAGTCATAGAAGGTCTTCAGGAGTGGGCCCTCCACCCAAACGACCTGAGTCTCCCGCAGCAGGTACAGTCTGCTCTGCCCTTTCCTGTAGAGGGCATCTGAGTTATGAGTCCAGTCCAGTTTGCTGTTCAGATGAACACCAAGGTACCTGTAGCTGTCCACAGTCTCAATGTCCATACCTTGGATGTTCAGTGGTTGCAGTGGAGGATGTTTGTGCCTGCGGAAGTCTACCACCAGCTCCTTGGTTTTACTGGCATTGATCTGGAGGTAGTTCAGCTGGCACCAGTCCACAAAGTCCTGAGTCAGTCCTCTGTACTCCTTGTCGTCCCCATCAGTGATGAGGCCGACTATTGCAGAGTCATCAGAGAACTTCTGCAGGAAGCACTGGGTGGAGTTGTGGGAGAAGTCTGCAGTGTAGATGGTGAAGAGGAACGGAGCCAGAACCGTTCCCTGTGGGGCCCCCGTACTGCAGACGACCCTGTCCGACACACAGCCCTGAGTCCTCATACTGTGGTCGGTCGGTGAAGTAGTCCACCAGAGGTGGTGGTCCACTCCAGAGTTCTCCAGCTTGTCCTTCAGAACCGAGGGAAGAATAGTGTTGAAGGCACTGGAGAAATCAAAGAACATGATTCGCACAGTGCTCCCAGCGGTCTCCAGGTGAGCGAGGGAACGATGTAGGAGGTGAATGACGGCATCATCCACTCCAATGCCAGGCTGGTAGGCAAACTGAAGTGGGTCCAGTGATGAGCTCACAAGGCGCCGAAGCTGAGCCAGGACCAACTGCTCCAGGGTCTTCATCAGGTGGGATGTCAGAGCCACCGGCCTGTAGCTGTTGAGGTCCTTGGGGCGTGAAGTCTTTGGCACTGGTACAACACAGGAAGTTTTCCAGAGCTGTGGGACTCTTCCCAGCCTCAGGCTCAGGTTGAAGAGGTGCTCCATCACACCACACAGTTGGTCTGCGCAGGACCTGACGACCCTCGAGCTGATGCCATCTGGACCCGCTGCCTTCTTGGCTTTAATCCTCCTCAGTTCCCTCCTAACCTGGGTGGTTGAGAGAGACAGGCTGGAGCCTTGTGTTGAGTGTGTATTGGATGCTGTTGTTGTTGGGGTTGGGAGGAGTGAGCAGGGTGAATAGAGGAGGTGTGAAGTGTCTGAGGTGGAACAGCAGCAGTGGGGTGGGTGAGTCTGCAGCCGATGTTGGAGACTGCCTCATGGCTGAATCAAATCTGTTGAAGAAATGATTCAGTTCATTTGCCCACCTCACATCCCTCCCAGGCAGAGAGTTCTGATGTTTGTGGCCCGAGATGGTTCTGAGGCCTCTCCAGACTTCACCAACGTTGTTTTGCTGAAGCTGGTTCTCCATCTTTTGCCTGTAGCTGTCCTTCCCATTCCTTATCAGTCCCCTCAACTCTCTCTGCACCCTTTTCAACTCCTCTTTGTCTTTGGATTTGAAGGCCCTCCTCTTCTGCTTGAGGACAGCTTTAATTTCTGGAGTAATCCAAGGTTTGTTGTTGGAGAAACACCGTACAGTCCTGGTAGGTACGGTGTTATCCACACAGAAATTAATATAGTCAGTAATGCATGTAGTAAGGCTGTCGATGTCCTCTCCGTGGTCGTCACAGATCACCTCCCACACAGTCAACTCAAAACAATCCTTAAGAGCCTCCTCGCTCTCCTCCGACCATCTCTGCACTGTGCGGGTGGCTGGTGGCTCCCTGCGCTTTTCCTGCTCCCTGTCAATGGCTGTGAACAAAGAGAAACTTGTAAATAACTCATGAAAGAATAAAGTTACGTTGAAACCAAGCACACCATTGTTTTTCTTGTGACATTACCAATAAGTTTGATGTGTCACATGGCCATCTTCCTAATGAAAAAACAAAAGTTGTATCCAAGATGGCCGACTTCTAAATGGCCACCATGGTCACCACCCATCTTGAGGAGTTTGCCCCCTCACATATACTAATGTGCCACAAACAGGACTTTAATATCACCAACCATTCCCATTTTATTACGTTGTATCCATATAAATGGCCCACCCTGTAGATTCACTTTTAACATTAGAAACTAATTAAAAGAGTGTAAATATCCGTCCATCCATTGTCTTCTACGTCTACAATTCAGGGTCAAAGGGCAGCACTATCTATCACTATCAAAAGGTCACCAGTCTGTTGCAGGGCTAACACAGAGAGACGGGCAGCCTTTCATACTCACACCTATCAGCAAATTTACAATCACTAGGTAACCTAAACCCACTAACTGGTTGTCTTTGGACTGAGGGAGGAAGCAGGAGTAGTGCAGAGAACTCATGGAGGCACAGGGAGAACAAGGCAATGCAGGGCAAGTTTATTCATATAGCACAATTCAACAGCAAGGTGATTCAAAGTGCTTTACAGAGACATTAAAAAACAAAAACAAATAAAAAGCATGATTTAAAATGGAAAAAAAAGAAAAGAACAGTAGATAAAATCAGTAGTTAAAATGTAAGTTTTGAAATTTAAGCTTAAAAGTAAAACAGTGCGGATTTGGTGCTTTATTCAAATGCAGCTGAGAACAGGTGAGTCTTCAACCTGGATTTAAGTAAACTGAATGTTTCAGCTGATCTGAGGCTTATCTGGGAGTTTGTTCCAAATATATGGATAAAAAAAACCAGATCCAGATGAGCTGAGGGATCTGGAAGGTTCATACTGGGTCAGGGGATCACTGTATTTTGGTCCTAAAACATTCAGAGCTTTATAGACCAGCATCAGAAATTTAAAGTCTATCCTCTGGCGGACAGGCAGCCAGTGTAAACATGTAAACTTGACACAAAAAGGCCCTGACCAGTTTGTGGATTTGAACCCAGGACCTTCTTGTTGTGAAGCAAGAGTGCTAACATGTAATATGTGTAACATGAGTCTCTATTCTTTCGGTGATAACCACATGCTGTCTCAGCAACAAGCACTTACTTGTCAGTTCACAGTCACTGTGTTACAGCCTCCTGCTGTCAGCTCTGCTCCTCATCACACACACTCCTGGTCCCAGTGACCCACACTCCTCTGGCACTGCCCCTGAACTCTCTACTCCACCCCTCCCCCTCCCCTCCTGTGGTGGTTGGGTGTGGTTTGTGGCTCACACAAACTACACCCAGCCACCACAGTCTGTGTTATGAATATTTTTAGAAGCCCTTTCTGTCCCCTGTGGATACACCAATAGGAAATGTGATGATCAGATCTGTTGTAGTGGCAAAATTGTTGTAATTCCACGCCACGCAAAAAAGTGGCTACCTACTTGTTTAGAGACTAAAGGTGTGAGCGAAAATGTGGAAAGAGGTAGGGAAAAAATAACAACATGTACAAGAATTAGAATCGGCTGTGTGGCACTGTTTTATCCTTCCAGCCAACAAGTATTAATAACAGCATGTGGCAGAGATTGAAAAAAATAATTCTTCAAAGAAAAGGAGATAAACACAACACAGTACCAGGAATAAAAGTCTAAACAGAGGCACATTGTGAACACGATATGAATTCTAATTAACTGCTAGACAGTTTGAAGTTAACAGGAAAGATCAGCAGGAGTTGGCGCGCCTTCAAGCAATGAGTCCAGCTGTAGGATTTGAAACCAAGCCAGTGCGAGAAAGGTAGCGTTACTGATTATAATTGCTGGACTTCAAGCTATTGTAGTGTAAAACACATTTGTTTATGACGAGCTGGGCGATAATGAGAAGTTTGACAGAGTTAATGAAAAGTTTGAGGCTGAACTGATGTTGGAAGGAGCTATAAAGATTTGTCAAGGATGTGAGTTGTCACAGCAGCATGTTAAGACATTTAGTGAAATGGCAGGCACCAGATACTTCACAAGGTTAAAGCTGAATGAAAGCAGCTGAATGAAAGCAGCACCAAACACTGTACCTTCAATAAACCATTTGGCAGATACTCTTTCCTGAGACTACCAATGGGACATATAATAGAAGGACTCTAAGGTGTCTGAGTTTATGTAGATGACATAAATATCCGGGGCTGTAAATGCAAGAACAAAAGAGGAGAGACTGATCAGGATATTTGAGCAGGTTCAAAAATATGGACTTAAGCTCAACAAGAGCAAATGTTGGTTTGCAGTGCAAGAAATTGTGTTTTTGGGAGACAAGCTCTCAGCACAAGGAGTTCAGCCTCATCAAGAAAAAGTCGAGGCAGTACTGGACATAAAGATCCACAGACAAGACAGGAGTGCTTCACTGTTATGCTTGTGCCATCTGCCATATTGTTTTGTGTTTGTTGTTTTAGTGATATATATGTTTAAAAACAGCCTAAAAAAGTGAGGATGTGATCTTTTTTTCATTGTTATCTTCTTCAAAGATAAGAAGATAAACAAAACAAGGATGACAAAATAAGTGGACCAAAATTTCACACTTCAAACAAACGTAAATGTGTGATGGAGAGACAGGAAGATGGCAAATAGTTCACTAAAAGTTCATAAAACAAAATACAAAGCAAAAAACACACAAACAAACAGGAAAGCTTGTTAGAAAAGATAATGAGACATGACACCAAGCTGAAACATCTAGAAATAATAAATAATAAAAAATTATACCATAACTATTTATTTCTATGAATATAAATCAGTGATCTTGTCATTGATCAGTTTGATGTCTCTTTGTCTTTGAACTCGTTGTTAACTGAAGGTTTTAACAGTGATTGTGGTTTCTGATGTGCTCTGTATTACAGTGGTACAGAGTCAGGATGGCTGGGGAGTGACTTACACTTCTACTCAGATCTGTGCTGTAAAAGGATCAACAGTGGAAATAAAATACAGCTACACATACCCATCCAGGACACAATATCAAATTACTAAAGTTCAAATGAAACTGTGGTTTACTAAAGGATTCGATCATCAACCTGTGGATCTGAAATCAGACTCAGACTACACAGGACGAGTGGAGTATCGTTCTAATCAGAAGGACTGCACTCTGAGAATCACAGAGCTGAGAGAGAGCGACTCAGCTGTGTACAAGTTCAGATTCATAACAAACCAACAAAGAGGGAGCTATACTGGTTCACCTGGAGTCACTTTGACTGTCACAGGTAACATTTTATTTGAATTCATTATTTGCTTCCAGATACAGTTTGCACATATTTTAAGAACATAAAGTGAATTTGTGTTGTTTCCTCATGTATGCAGATCTCCAGGTGCAGGTGATCACATCACAGCACGGACAGGATGGTACCCAGGTACAGCTGAAATGTCACAGCAGCTGTCTGCCTGATCATCCTTCCTATGTGTGGATGAAGAATGGGCAGGTCACTCTGAGAGAAACATCTTCTACTCTTCGGTATTTGTTATTTCCTGAAGACAACATTTCCTGTGCTCTAAAAGGACACGAGGAGTTTCCCTCTCCATCAGTGTGTGAGTTTATTCAACAGACTTTACTAACATGTGGAGCCTGAACATATTATCCTGCATGTTAACTCCATGTAAACTCTGGGCTTCTTGTTGATTCAAAGTGCTGCTGTTTTAAAAAGAGCAAGTTTTATTGATGGTTGGCTCTGAGATATCCAGGAATGTTCACAGGATTCAAACCATCAATAATCCAGATTTCTCCACACAGAAATATATCTTACCTCGAGTGTGGCCATAAGTTTGTTTCTCCTCACAATCACATTTTCTCAAACACATTTAAAAGAAAATGAGTTTGCTGCATGAATTTCTTCACATGGAAATATTTTTGACCAACATGGCTTCAGTTTTATGTCTCACATTATTACTGTACAGTATCAACATCATCAGTGGAAGCAAACATTTACTGAATTCCTCAAAATAAGGAAGAAAATACAAGTTGTTTTTTTTTTCCAAAGATTTATTGGCCTTTCCAAAAGTATTTTTGAACAACGAGAACAGAGAAAAATAAATGTATTAATAATCTATGCTCATCGTATATGAACAGTGTGGGAAAAAACACATATAGTTATACATACTCGTCCATGTAGATACATTCAGATATTGTTACAAAACAAAGACACAGAAGAAAAAATAAAACAAACAAACAAAAAACAAGGGAACAGTCAGTGCTCCAAGAACAGGTATAACACAGTGAGACAACAGGTTTAAGTGTGCTATTCCAGGGCTTCGGGCTGGAGTTTAGTCCAAGGGTGTCAAGTTAGAGAGGCATCCGACCCAACGGCTGCAGCAATAAGCTGTGTCCTCTTCCGTTCCAGTCCATCTAATTTCACATCTCCATCTCCTGCCCTTCCATTGAACAGACGAGCACTTGCAAGCCCCCCGGGTTCTCTTCAACAGCCACAACACTGTCTCCCATACAGGTTAAATGGGTATAGTCATATCTGTTCACTATCGATCATCTCCTCACATTCCAAAAATGACAAAAAAAAAAAAAAAATTCCCCCACATTTTTTTTTTAAAGGAAGCATGTTTACCCTTAATCATAGACGTAAGTTTCTCCAAAGCAAGGGATTTCGACAGTGTCGACAGCCAAGTTCTCAAGTGTGGTCTAGTAATGGATCTCCATGATTTGGCTATGCTATATTTTGCCTGTAAAAGGCAAACGATTGTGGTTTTTTGGTGAACTTTGCTCAGCTGGATATTAGTGGGGAAAATCCCTAGGATACATAGTTTAGGACATGGATTCAGCTTAACACTTGTAATATGCGCAATTACATCTAAAACTTCTTTCCAAAACTTTTGGATTTCTGAACATTCCCATATGCAATGCATCAGTGTGCATTTTTTCCCCACATTTAACACATGTCTGGAGTTTTGGGGTCAAATTTGTTTAATAATGTTGGGGTGAGATATGTTCTCATTAGCCATTTATTGTCACGGCGAGTGAGATGAGCCGTGTAGAAATAATAAAGGAGGATCCAATCGCAAGCAGTAGTGAAGGTGAGAGGGTGGTTTATTAAACACAAAATAAAAATGGACAACGGGCGAACGGAACAAAGACTGAACTATACTGGGAACAAACTGACTACAGAACACGAACCTGAACATGAATGAGAGCGAGCAGAAACAGATGGCGGTAGACAGCAGAGAAACACAGATGAAGCAGGGTGGATACACAGACGGACCAGCAACTACAAACACAGAAGACGTGACTTAAATACACACAGGGAAACACAGGGAGATTACGCACAGGTGAGGAACACAGCTGGGAGTAATCAACAAGACGAGACAGAGGTAAAACTGAACACACTCACATGAGACGCAGACCTTCACAATAAAACAGGAAACAAGAACATTACACAGAGATGCAGACTCGACACTGAGAGACAGAAAATGACACATAGAACTAAACCCACACACAACATGAGAACACAAATCCTAACCACAAATAAACAGAAACATGGAACTCAAATAATAATCTATCATCATCATAATCATCACCACCACCACCAGTATTACAGGGAAAAATCCATCATTCAAAACCAAAACATAACAACTCAAAATACTGGGTCACACCAACCCAGAACCGTGACATTTATACTGCATTAGTTTAAATTGGGTGTTTATAGATTGTGTTTGGGCTTTCAAGCAGGCTTTTTGCCATTCCTCTGTGGTTATTCTACAGAGGAAGTCTTGACACCATGCAAGTCTTTCTTTTTCTGAGGATGTTTGAGAGCCGTCTCTGAGGTTCCTGTAAAAACGGGATATTAAACCCTTCTTCAGCTGATGGTTTATTGCTATGTCCTCTAATGAGTTTAGAGTGGGCAGTGTTAGGGATTTTTGAGTTTTTGAAATGAAGCTTCTGATTTGAAGAAATTTGAAGAAATGTTTAGTTGGAATGCCAAATTTCTGTGTCAAGTCATTAAAGCACATTAGGGTGTCCTTGTCAAATAGGTCTGCAACTTTGCACAAACCTCTGACGGCCCACATTTTAAAACCCAAATCTTTCCAACTGGGTTCAAAGGCCTTATTGCCCCAGATAGGCCAGAATTGGGATAGTGCTGGTATTTCATTTTTAAACTTGAGTGCATCGAACCAGACACGGATGGTATTTTTAAGAAACGGGTTCGATGTATCTTTCAGCAGATCTTTATACTTTGCGGAGTACAGGTAAGTGCTGAGCGGTAAGGGAGTAGTGCTTGTCCTTTCTAAATTTACCCAGGGTAAGGTTGTCGTTGAAAACCAGCATGAGGCCGCAGAGAGCTAGGCAGCCCAGTAGTACCATTTGCGGTTTGGAACACCCAGACCTCCCCTGTCTTACGGGAGATATAGTAATGAAAGGCGTAGTCTGGCTCGTCTGTTATTCCAAATGAATTTAATGAATATTGTTTTTGCCTTTGTGAAGAAGTCATCTGGAGGGCTGAATGGCTTGGAAGAGATAGAGAAATTTTGGGAGAACGTTCATCTTGAGAATATTTACGCGTCCAATCAGAGAGATTGGCAGCATTGACCATCTATTGAATGAGTCAACAACAGAGCTGATTGTTGGAGCGTAATTTGCATGTACCAAATCACTGATTTTTGGAGTGATTTTTATACCTAGATGGGTAAGACTGTCTCTGACAACTTGGAACATTGTTTGAATAGGTGGTTTAATTCTTTCAGAATGTTTAAAGAAGAGGATGGCCGATTTGGATTCATTAATTTTATAACCGGAGATGTTGCCAAAGGAGTTGTTGTTTTGAGTAGCTGGGAAACTGAGCTCTTTAATTTGGACAGCATTAAAATAATGTCATCTGCGAACAATCCAAGAAAATACAAGTTTACATTCTTCTTTTTCACTGTGATGATACAGACATAAAAACTATGAAGTAAAATGATTTTGAATTTATTCTAGAAAATAACCTTTATTCTTTATATGGATCTCACTCAGCTTACATCAGTGAGGAATAATAATTTGTGCTTTTTAAACATGAAATATAAAGAACATGTCAAATGTATTCATCACTTAGCTCAACCTATGCAGTATATTAATCACTTATATTATTTTTTCCATAAAAATAACATTAAAGACTCACCTCTCATCATGATTGGTCAATCAGAGACATTATTCCAGTTTTTCCGACACATTCCAGACATGTTCTTGTTTGATGAATTTCCAACAGTTTAGGTTCAAACATATAAGAGGAATATTCTTCTAGCTCCAGTTGACACATTTTTATCATCACCTGCAGTTTGAGAAATGAAATCTATAATTATGAAAAAAACTTGGTGGCTCTCCTTCAACCCCATCCTGCCCTCTGACTCTGCACAGTATAAGTGTACAGCTAAGAATGACCTGGGGAAGAGGACGTTTGAATCTGTTTTTATTGACATGAAATGTCAGTAAATCAACTTTAATAACATTAACTTCTCTTGAATAGATTCACTTAATTCCTTATGTCATTATTCATTGCATATTTAACCTAGTTGAAGTGCAGTGCTGTCTAAACTAACAGTAAAATATGTTAATAATTCTTCTGAAGCATTCAGTAACTGTCTGTATTTTATGGAAATGTCTATATTGTTTGAACTTTTTTTGACAGCAACAAAAAAGCACCAAGTGCACAAAAAAGGAACAATTTTTACTGTTGATTGACATCACTGTGATGTTCCTGTATTTTATAACAGCATGTTACCTCACATACAGGAACGATGACTACA
Source organism: Oreochromis aureus (assembly GCF_013358895.1). Lineage (NCBI taxonomy): Eukaryota > Metazoa > Chordata > Actinopteri > Cichliformes > Cichlidae > Oreochromis > Oreochromis aureus. The sequence continues at coordinate 7,103,092 of NC_052947.1, forward strand.
AAATTATGTAAAACAGCATTTCACATAATTTTGTGAAGACTCACAATAACCATGAGGGGATCTTCTTATATATACAGGCAGTCACAATACTTATATTTAATGTTGTTATTAGCATTAATTTGTATTGATATTATCTCCTCCAGATGCTCCAAAGCCTCCCTCTGTGTCAGTGAGTCCGTCTGGTGAAATCACAGAGGCCACTTCAGTGACTCTGACCTGTAGCAGCGATGCTAACCCAGCAGCTAGTTACACCTGGTACAAAGAGGATGAAGACTCACTTAAAACATCAGGACACAACTTCACCATCAGCAACATCAGGCCTGAGCACAGTGGGAGTTATTACTGTGTGGCCCACAACAACAGAGGGACTCATAACTCCACCTTACAGCTGACTGTTGCAGCAGGTAATCATTGACATTCGGCTCATGTGGATTTAATGATGATGGCAGTGAGGAGGATATCTCATCCAACAGCTGGAAGCTGCTCGGTCACCTCAAAGATCACACTCTCCACATTTTACATCCTAGACTTTTGTCCTCTTCATTGTTGGTGATATTAATCTGCTGTGTTGCTTTTCTGTATATAAAACATCTGTTGCTCTGAGGAGGAGCTTTGGCTGCATTGTTGGGTTCTTCTGGCAGTGTTTGACTTTAACTTCCACTTGACTGATGGCCTTTCTTCACAAAGTATCCTCCTCACTGCATGAGCTCAGAGGTTAACAGTTAATAGTAGAAGTTAAACATGTAGACAAAGTTACAATTGAAAGCTGCTGAAACTGCAGCAGTACTGTTCTGTACTGGGAATGAGTTTTGTAGCAGTTGTTGACATATGATATATGACTCTACAGACGTGTTACTTTCTGTACTCAGGAAGTGATGCTGGTTTAACTTCACATTTAATTGTAATGTTTCTGTTTTTCTCACATGAACTTCTGACACCAGCAGTGGTGTAGCAGGAGTCTGGAGGAGGATTTGTCTTCCTAAAACTTTGTTCATTAAGTGCTCAAATTTTCAATGCTGGGATGGCACCAGTTAACTCATTGTGCTGAAGGACTAATCTAAGTTGTCTAACTCTGACTATATGCCAGTACATCAGTGATCAGAGCACCGCTTTAACTGTTCTAACCTGCAGTAACTCTACTTCATGTTACAATCAGGTAACTGAGGTCATAAAATAAGGAAAGCATTACTTGAGTTTCAGTGAACTCAAGTCTTACAGTAGCTTATTTTACTGACTATTCATGCATGAACAAGTTCTTGTGCAGTTTTACAAAGAGTACAATTATCTAAAATTCAGGCACAGTAACATTTATTCTACAATGTTGTGGCTTAACTTGATGTCGTGCCTGAATCGACTCTGTGCTCAGTTGTTGTAATGCTAACTTAACTGTCAGTGTTTTATTTGGATCTTTGTTTCCACAGGAGCAGGAACATTAGAAGCTGCTGGAGTAACTGCTGCTGTTCTCCTGCCTGTCATATTCTTCTCTGTCTTCCTGTGGATTCAGTGAGCAGATCTGTTACATTATTGTTTACAAGATAAAGTTTGATTTTAACAGTTTATGAATGTCATTATTTTGTTCATCATTAATTGTCCCAACCAGAAAAAAAGAGGATGTCCAAGGAACCTGTTAAATCTGAAGACAGAGCCAACAACAGAGAACAGTGTGAAAACAGTCACATCAGTGTTGTACAAATAACCAACATTGTGGTTTTAAACTTCCTGTTGGACTCACAAAACCTTCTTTGCTGTTGTTCTTTAACTCAAATACATTTGATCACATTTGTAGCTGAGATCTTTTTCCTATACAGTGTTTACCTGATCAGAGACAGCCAGAGGAGCAGGATGATCTTCAGTATACCAGCATCCACTTCTCCAATAACCAGGCAGATCCTCTCTACTCCAACATCAGAGCAGCTCAGCCTCACAGACACATGCAGGAACAGGAAGTTACTGAGTACACTGCTGTTAGATTTAACAGAGGCAGTGCAGCCAAGAGGTGAGAGAGACTGTCCTCTCATGTCTAAGAAACAAACTCACTGCTTTTACTGCTCTTTTTCACCATTAATGGAAATGATTTCAGTTGATGCTATATCCTCCAAATCATGAAATGTTCTTCTCTGTTTTCAGAGATAGAAGTCAGGAAACAGGAGAGTCTTCATGTGCACTGTACTCCACAGTCAACAAAACCAGATGAAGAGACGGGTTGATGATGATGATGTGATATTTATGTAGACTCAGTGTAGTTAAGCTCAATTGTAGTTAAGTGGTTTTTAAAATAGGTGAAAATTTCTTATATTGTTATGTTTAGTCGAAAAATGTTACTGTGTTTTCCTCTTTTTTTGTATAGTTGTTGTTTTTAAATATCACACTTAATAATAGACCAAGATCTGAGTGTATACAAAATGCAGGTTTTAAATGAAGAATTGTTTTTTAAGGGACAAGCAGCTATCCAGACGTCTTGATGCATTCTCCATCATCCAGGAAAGTAAATCTCCAAAAGTTGAATCTGTTCATCTGGACGTAGCGTGTGGGCTGGTTTTAGTCATTATGCAAATGTACTGTTTATAAGATTTGGAAACCTGCAGTCAGCTGAGACTAAAGAAGTCACTTGGATGAGTGACGAAACGTTTCTCCCACAAAACGCTACGTCCAGATGAACAGATTCAACTTTTGGAGACAGCTATCCAGACCTACCTGGATGTAGGAATCCAATAAAGTCTTTTCACAACAGACATGTCAAAGTGGATCAGCTTCCTCACTTTGTTCAGTGATTTCACTCATCTAAATCAGACCATGGATCACACTTTGCTAACTGTACAAGTCTCAGATTTAATTATTCTGAAACTAAGTTTAAGCTTCCCAGAACTTTTTGTTGCAAGTTACATTACTGATATAATAAAGATAAAATGTTTGTATTGTTCATCCACAAGTGCAGTCTCTGGCTCAAACACAGAAGCTTGGTATGTTTTGTTGTCAGTCCAGACATTACTGCTTGAATGCCTGTCATGAATTTAGCTAATCCAAGTGCAATTGCTTGAAGAAAGTCTTTAACATTGTCCCAACTTCCCTTAAGTACAGTTGCTGCAGATGTGGGCTGGATATGCTCATCTCTCCTGGTGTCCTGCAAGGAAACAACCACATTCTTTAGAATAAAAAGTTATATTTAGTCTACTTATTTCATTTATCTGCGGCCAGGTTGTGGGAGAAGCAGCCTAAGCAGAGAACTCAGACCTCCTCTCCACAGCCACCTCCTCCAGCTTATCCAGGGGAACTCCATCAGGTCCTGGGTCTGATCCAGGGCCTCCTCCTGGTTGGACACGGCCAGTACACCTCACCTAGGAGACGCCCAGGAGGAATCCTTGTCACATGCCAGAACTACTTTCACTGGATCCTTTCGATGTGGAAGAGAGAAAAATACAGAGAAACAAACAACAGTCATATGACCTCCGATGAGCACGTGCTTTGGCAACAGTGGGAAGGAAAAACTCCCTTTTAAAAGGAAGAACCCTCCAGTAGAACCAGGCTGAGGGAGCACCAGCCATCTGCCAGATCCACTGATAGTGGTCTTCTTACTATTCCACAGACCTGTTTGAAAACAAAGGGGGATTGCGCTTTTCAAACTCTAGCTCCAATATTGTGGAACAGTTTAGCTCCCTCACTACCCACCATCACCTCTGTGGCTTCTTTTAACCTCCTAAGACCCGAACTCTTTCATGGCATGCTTTTTAAATTTTTCTTTGCTCTTTGGGCTGATTAGGACCTGATGAATGTAAAAACAATTACATTATAATTACAGAATTAATTAATTACAGAATTAGCAGATTTTTTTTTTTTACCTGATTTTTGTTTCTGAGAAAAATGAGATCCACATATGAGGACATTTGTTTTAATGTTGATAGAACAGTGGCAGTATAATGTCCTCGTAAGTGGATATCAGGCCCTTGTAGAGCAAAATTTTGTGTTTTAGTCTAGACAACCAAAAATGTGATGTCCACATATGTGGATGCCAGGTCCTAGGAGGTTAAAAACAGCTTAAAACACATCTGTTTAGACAGGCATTTGGGTAATGTTCATGTGTAATATGTTGTTTTATTTCATATGCATTTATATTCTCATGCGAAGCACTTTGTAATACTCAAAAAGTGCTATATAAATAAATTTTACTTACTTACTTACTGATAAGTAATGATTCGATGCAGAGAGGTGTGTAAACACATAGTGAGTGAGAAAGGTGACTGAAGAAGAAATACTCAGTGCATCATGGGAATCCCCCAGCAACATATACCTATTGCAGCATAACTAAGGGAGGATTCAGGGTCACCTGGTCCAGCCCTAACTATATGCTTTAGCAAAAAGGAAAGTTTTAAGCCTAATCTTAAAAGTAGAGATAGTGTCTGTCTCCTGAATCCAAACTGGAAGCTGGTTCCACAGAGGAGGGGCCTGAAAAGATTCAATATTCAAGGTCTTTATTGTCAATACAACAATATACACAGTATACAACATATCGAAATGCCGCTTCACCCCAAGCCCCCCATAGTGGATTTATATGAATATAAAAAACATATCTCCAAGAGATATAAAACTAGAAATTACAAAATAAATAATAACTCACTGAATCTAAATAAGATTAAAAAGATAAAAAGGTTCTACTAAAGACAGGACAAGAGATAATACAAAGTGATGATGTGCAATTACAGCAAAGTGAGATGTTGTGCAGCTGGTATTGAATACCAGGTTCAAGTTATGGTCAGGATATTGTAGACAACACAAAACCAAGACATGTGCAAGATGTAAAATGTGCAAATATAGCAGAATGTAGATGTGTTCAGTAACCATGTGACTGAGGTGTGTAAATAAGCAGATTGTTCCAAGGTCCAGTTTGTAGTGCATTTGTGGAAGTTTGCGTTGTTATTGAGTCTTTTGGTGAGTATTGTAAGTGTGTTTGTAAAAGTGTTTATGTTCATCAGTCCTGTGGTGGTAGTGAGTTGAGGGCTCTGACTGATTGGGGGGAAAGCTGGGGGGGAAACTGAAGGCTCTCCCTCCCATTCTACTTTTAAATACTCTAGGAACAACAAGTAAGCCTGCAGTGCGAGAGGGAAGTGCTCTAGTGGGGTGATATTGTACTATAAGGTCATTAAGATAAGATGGGGCCTGATTATTTAAGACCTTGTATGTGAGGAGCAGGATTTTGAATTCAGTTCTGGATTTAACAGGAAGCCAATGAAGGGAAGCCAAAACAGGAGAAATCTGCTCTCTCTTTCTAGTCCCTGTCAGGACTCTTGCTGCAGCATTTTGGATTAACTGAAGGCTTTTCAGTGAGTTTTTAGGCCATCCTGATAATAATGAATTACAGTAGTCCAGCCTAGAAGTAACACATGCATGAACTAGTTTTCCAGCGTCACTCTGAGACAGGATATTTCTAATATACACCAAAGAACACAAGAGGGCAGGAAAAACAAACTCAGTGAAGGAACTATAATTACAAAAGGAGACAGAATCAAGACAAAACTCAAAGTGGACTAAACTAACAACAAACTAAGCAGAAAGAAACAACAGTGCAAACCTAAACCATGAGCAACTTCAGAAACAAACTGAGGATATTTAACAAAAATTTAACAAAAACAGAACTTGTAAGGCCAAAAGAAAAACACAAAACACTGGACAAAAGACCCGGGACCTTTACAGCAGCCTAATTTCCTTTGGACTGTCTGAGGATACTCCAGGTACCAGATAAATGTGGAGAGAACATGTAAACTCTACACAGAAAGGCTCCAGCTGGCTGGTGGATTTAAAGCCTGGTATTGAATTCACAGGATGTTTTAAACAGTTGGACAAATTTTTAATTTGAGCTTTTTATTTTTTGTGTTTATTTTTCAGTTTGTACTTTCTGGTAATAAAGACTGAGACAGTTTCAGTGTTTTTTTAACTCCTTCACAATAACTGAACAACTGCTTTTTGTGTGACACTGAAGACTGAACAAAGTCAAAAAGTCTAATATGAATTTACTTTTAATGTTGGACACTAACTACAAAAGAGTGTAAATACCAAATTTGCAAATATTTCTCTATGCTGTCCTCCATGTGTGCGCCAGTAAGAACGACCAAAATGAGTGGCCCAAAATTTCACACTTCTAAACAAACTTAAATGTGTGATAAACAAACGGGAAGTTGACGAGCACTAAAAGTTCCTCAAACAAAGTACAAACAAGGCAGAAATAAATACACTTTTTAAAAAGGCACAAACAAGAAAACCTGTCAGAACAGATAACAGAGACACAGTTAATGCAAATTCATAAACAGGCAAAGACTGAATGTGGTGTATATACAGAGGAACTAATGAGGTGAGTGTGAACAGGTAAGCAGGAAAGAAAAGAGGATGGAGTACTCTGACTGGTGGGAAAGCAGGACAAGGTGGATGAGAGTGAAATGACCAGAGAGTCAGTGACATCATGACATAAAGCAGAAACATCCAGAAATGATAAGAAAGTATTCAAAAGAAAATAAGAAAAAAACTCACCTGATATTATACGTGTGATCAACGATACACATAATTACTTAATTTAACATGTGGAGCCTGAACATGTGATCCTGCATGTTAACTTCATGTAACTCTGGGCTTCTTGTTGATTCAAAGTGCTGCTGTTTTAAAAAGAGGAAATTTTATTAATGATTGGCTCTGAGATATTCAGGAATTCAATTCAATTCAATTCAATTTTATTTATATAGCGCCAGATCACAACAGAAGTCGCCTCAGGGCGCTTTATATTGTACAGTAGATCGCACAATAATACATACAGAGAAAAACCCAACAATCATATGACCCCCTATGAGCAAACACTTTGGCGACAGTGGGAATGTTCACAGGATTCAAACCATCAATAATCCAGATTTCTCCACACAGAAATATATCTTACCTCGAGTGTGGCCATAAGTTTGTGTCTCATCACAATCAGAATTTTCTCAAACACATTTAAAAGAAATGAGTTTGCTGCATGAATTTCTTTGCATAGAGATACTGTATATATTTGAAACAACAGTTTTAGGTCCCACACTATTACTGTAGAGCAGGGGTGCCCAATCCTAGTCCTCGAGAGCTACTTTCCTGCAGCTTTTAGATTCATCCTTGTTCCAACACACCTGAATCAAATGAATGTCTTGTTATCAGGCCTTTGCCAAACTTGATGGCATGCTGAAGAGGTCATCAAACCATTTGATTCAGCTGTGTTGGAGTAGGGATGCATCTAAAAGCTGCAGGACAGTAGCTCTCGAGGACTAGGATTGGGCACCCCTGCTGTAGAGTATCAACAACATCAATGAGAACAATAATTTGCTGAAAAGTACAATGTGGAGGACTTACCCTCAACAGATCCTCTCTCACAAACCTCTCCCAGAAACGCCTCAAGTTATCCTGCACAGAAGGAAACAGGAAACCTGCAGTCACAAAGCAAAAGCAGGTCATATGTAGAGAAACAAGGAGTCGGCTACACTAACAGTGTGAGCCCAACGATCGGGTGCTGACTAATGGTTTTCCATTTTAAGTAGAAGCAGCAGGATGATGACCCATGAGTGTGCTCATCAGCTCCAGGAGCACAGGAACGAGGGGTGGGACACGCAGAGGAATCCCACACCTGTAAGCAGAGGTGTGCTGAATCACAAACACTCATGCAGACAGGAGGAGAGAGAAAACTGAGTCGTACCAGGAGGACTTGAGGACCATGCCATGCTGTTTAAGGAATAAATGGCTTGCCTGTCAAGAAGATTTGAAGAAAAATGAACAGTATTTGCTTTGGTGGGTAATGGAACTGAGGCTCCACTACCCACTGTGGGTTTCTATAAAGTCTTGTACATTTAAAATATGGCATATTGTAAAAACCCAACCAAGAAGAATGATAACTCTAAAGCCTGAGCACAGAATTCCATCATCACCAACATCAGACCTGAACTCACTGGGCGTTTTTACTGTGAGGCCCAGAACAACGGAGGACGTCATAATGCCACCTTACAGCTGACTGTCAGGGAAAGTACAGTTTTCATTTCACTTACTCATTTGTTCACCAGTAAAGGAAGTCATGACTCCACCTTACAGATGACTGTTGTGGGGGCTGATCGCTGGAAGAGGAGATATTTTATCTAGCTTCTATTTTCGGCAACATCTGAAAGCTGCTTGATCACCTTAAATGTTTCTTTTATGTGTATGAAAAACATCTGTTGCTATGTGGACGAGCTCTGGCTGTGTTGGGTTTGTGCACATCCAGAAGTGGGAAATAACAAAGTATAAATACTTTGCGACTGTCCTTAGGTAAAACTTTCACACATCTGTACAGGGAGTGCAGAATTATTAGGCAAATGAGTATTTTGTCCACATCATCCTCTTCATGCATGTTGTCTTACTCCAAGCTGTATAGGCTCGAAAGCCTACTACCAATTAAGCATATTAGGTGATGTGCATCTCTGTAATGAGAAGGGGTGTGGTCTAATGACATCAACACCCTATATCAGGTGTGCATAATTATTAGGCAACTTCCTTTCCTTTGGCAAAATGGGTCAAAAGAAGGACTTGACAGGCTCAGAAAAGTCAAAAATAGTGAGATATCTTGCAGAGGGATGCAGCAGTCTTAAAATTGCAAAGCTTCTGAAGCGTGATCATCGAACAATCAAGCGTTTCATTCAAAATAGTCAACAGGGTCGCAAGAAGCGTGTGGAAAAACCAAGGCGCAAAATAACTGCCCATGAACTGAGAAAAGTCAAGCGTGCAGCTGCCAAGATGCCACTTGCCACCAGTTTGGCCATATTTCAGAGCTGCAACATCACTGGAGTGCCCAAAAGCACAAGGTGTGCAATACTCAGAGACATGGCCAAGGTAAGAAAGGCTGAAAGACGACCACCACTGAACAAGACACACAAGCTGAAACGTCAAGACTGGGTCAAGAAATATCTCAAGACTGATTTTTCTAAGGTTTTATGGACTGATGAAATGAGAGTGAGTCTTGATGGGCCAGATGGATGGGCCCGTGGCTGGATTGGTAAAGGGCAGAGAGCTCCAGTCCGACTCAGACGCCAGCAAGGTGGAGGTGGAGTACTGGTTTGGGCTGGTATCATCAAAGATGAGCTTGTGGGGCCTTTTCGGGTTGAGGATGGAGTCAAGCTCAACTCCCAGTCCTACTGCCAGTTTCTGGAAGACACCTTCAAGCAGTGGTACAGGAAGAAGTCTGCATCCTTCAAGAAAAAAACATGATTTTCATGCAGGACAATGCTCCATCGCAGCGTCCAAGTACTCCACAGCGTGGCTGGCAAGAAAGGGTATAAAGAAGAAAAACTAATGACATGGCCTCCTTGTTCACCTGATCTGAACCCCATTGAGAACCTGTGGTCCATCATCAAATGTGAGATTTACAAGGAGGGAAAACAGTACACCTCTCTGAACAGTGTCTGGGAGGCTGTGGTTGCTGCTGCACGCAATGTTGATGGTGAACAGATCAAAACACTGACAGAATCCATGGATGGCAGGCTTTTGAGTGTCCTTGCAAAGAAAGGTGGCTATATTGGTCGCTGATTTGTTTTTGTTTTGTTTTTGAATGTCAGAAATGTATATTTGTGAATGTGGAGATGTTATATTGGTTTCACTGGTAAAATAAATAATTGAAATGGGTATATATTTGTTTTTGTTAAGTTGCCTAATAATTATGCACAGTAATAGTCACCGGCACACACAGATATCCCCTAAAATAGCTAAAACTAAAAACAAACTAAAACTACTTCCAAAAACATTCAGCTTTGATATTAATGAGTTTTTGGGTTCATTGAGAACATGGTTGTTGTTCAATAATAAAATTATTCCTCAAAAATACAACTTTCCTAATAATTCTGCACTCCTGTGTATATATATATATATATATATATATATATATATATATATATATATATATATATATATATATATATATATATATATATATATATGAGCTTGAACTCTGGGTCAAAGATGCAAGTAGCAGTTATTTATATGTCCTATCACCTTAAATCTTCACTCAAAGACAAGTATCTCTGACAGTGTATATACAGATGTATTATATATAAGAGACAAACATTGTTATTTTAATATGTTGGCATTACTAAATTTGGCTCAATGCTTACATATATGTGTAAAAAGAAAATGTACGAGCTGTGATAACTGTTTCTGATAGAATGAAGAGTAGACTGATATATGAAATATTCCTTTATTGGGTGAGAAAATCAGATCATGTCATAACTGCTTTAAGTCATACAGAATAGATATCAGAGCCTTAAACAGGCTGACTTCTGCTAAATGGGTCAAACTGGGCAGAAAGTATACAAACACATAACATCCTTATAGAATATGATGTAACACTATAGATCAACTTACCTCAGAATATATAAAGCATATAAACAATTACAGCAATATGATGCAACAAACACAGCAGTGCTACTGATCCAAAATACTCAAAGCTTCATAGAACTGAAACAAACATTTATTTTTAGCTCCATTCTGCTGCTGATACATACTTTAGGTTTCTGAATATTAAACTTGTTGCTGCCTTTCATAGTGTGTAACCTGAAGGCCCTGAGTACTTTCTCCCACACTGAAAACACTGGAATGATAACATTATTTGAACATTACCTAATAAGACTGATTCAGGACAGACAATTAGTTATGTTAAACTTTCCTAGCAGTCCTTCACAAACAGGGAACAGTCTGTCTATTCTCTCCATCTGTCAGCTGCTGCTGGCTCTTCCTCCTCCTCTTCCTCACACACTGCTGAGTTTGTCCTGGTGGATCATCAGGGGTGCAAAGCCTCACAGATGATGTGCAGCAGTGGGTCCCTCAGTCTGTCCTCACTCTGGACACTTGCAGTTGTCACACATGGAAATCAAATGTGTGATAAGCTGCAGGATTCAAACACAAGTGTAACTTATAAATACATGTTCATACTTTTATTCCACAATCAGAGAGAAAGAAAAAGAGAGAGAGTGCAGGACAGACAGACAGGTGACAGTCTCAGGTGTACACACTGCTACAAAACAGCACAAGAGAAGGAGGATTTAGTGTTTGTGTTATTACGAGTGCTAAACAAGAAGAGTTCCCAGATGGTACAGTGGACACATGTGTGACTCCTGTGATTAAAGCATCTTTCTTTCAGCTTAACGAGTGAACCGTCAGCTCGTTCAAACACACGTTAAAGTCCGTTTGGCTCGACACCACCGAACAGAGGCAGCAATATAACATAGCTAACATTAACAGTGCAGTGAATCCTGCTTGTGCCGTCATATTCAGGACTGCAAACCGAGCAGCATCACTGACTTTCAGCTTGTTGTGTTTGTGGATATATGACTGACTTTAATTATCCATAAAATCATCACATTCTCTGTAAGATTAAGGTCAACTACATATATATATTTAGAAGTAGAGGCTTTAAAACCAAGCTGACGCTGAAAGTACAAACATCACTAATGTCACATAACTTTGCCGACATGTGGCCAACAGTAATGTTTTAATGTTCTTAAACATTCGCACATAAATAAGTGACATAATATTCAGTACTTACTTTTGACAGTTCACTCTTCGGCCGCTCCCTTCTGCCGTATTTTGCGGCAAAATTATCCACACCCACCGCCGCGCTATGGATTGTGGGATATATGGGACCACGAAGCGTGCAGCGGACCACGCTTGATATTTGAGGAAATCGACGGCGCATTTGGAGTATGCATTTGAAGTGCACTTTGAATTGGGACAGCCGTCGTTGCGTGGCGGTGACGTACTCGCACTTGAAATGCGTACTTCAAGCGTGCAGACCCTGAATTGGGACACAGCCACTGACTGACTGAATATTCTAACCAGTTGTGCTTTTCAAACCAGCTGCGTGAAATGCTCGCTTCTGTGTACCAAAACAGTCATCTGGATAGCTCTTCAGCTTCAGCTGTCTGGGCCCTGTGTCTTTGTCACCAATCAAACCCTGTAGTAGAATGAGTTGCTGCAGCTGCTTCATCATTTTCCCTCTCTTGGCCTGTTTGCTCTCCTCTCTCTCTAATAACTTGATCTTCCTCTGCCTCTCCATCCATTTGCTGCAGCTCTTCTGTCTCTCCTTGCTCTCTATGACTTAAACTTGCCTGCTGACCTTTTTCTCCCTCAGCCTCTCCTTCTGCCTGACCCTTCAAGATACATTCAAACATACTGAATTGATAACTGATACAACATAGAGGCTAATGTCATGACTTTTGCTCACACACCACAGTAATTTGTTGCTCCAAATATTTTGAAGTTACACAGATTACATTTTGGGCACATGTGACTAAAATGGTTGCAATTTAAAGCCCTGAAAAATATCACTAAATGACTTGAATTGAAGTCATATTAAAATAGATCCCTCAAAAATATGTGAGTCAGGCTAATTTGGCTTATATATATCTCTTTGCTCTCTCCACTTTCTAATCTTGACTCTCCTAAATAAGAGCTCAAGTTGTACCATGACTGAAATGTTTCATATTTCATATCCATATTGAGTTCCATTAAATTCTAATCAGACTGTCTGCATCACAAATGACTCCATCCTGTGAAATCCTTGACTCACCTCTCCAGCAGAGGTCTCTCCCCTCTCACTCTCTGTGCTCCTCTGCCCTGACTCCCACAGGTTAATAGGGATGGAGGAGTGATTATTATCATTTCCACTGATGATAACCATACCTGAATGAGCCCTCTGCTAGATTGGTGACTCGTTCAGGGTGCACCTTACCCCTCGACCTGTGCAAGCTGAGATAGACTCTAGCTTTCACCCTGCAATGCTAAATTGTACAAGTAGAAGAAAATGGATGAATGGTAAGAACGTAAATTAAAACACAGTAAGTTTAAGTGGTACTTAGTATACACAGTAGGAGTGTGGATTACATCATCACTGCTTTTAGTTTGACAAACTGAGGCAGGATGTGAAACACTTCTGTTTCTGTTGTTCCGTCCTCGGTTTATTCTACGTTTATCTGTAGCCAACTGGCTTTTTTCTGTGTGACTGTTTGGAGAAATAAAACACTGACTACAATAAAAAAAAATCACATGTTTGTGGAACAGCACATACGTGTCTGATGACACTACATGCATGATGCATGCTCAATATAAATCTTGCCACCAGTAAGGATCTCAGTCACAAAGAGAAATCCTCAACACATAATACTCACAATACATGAATCACATCTGTCATCATGTGCACCAAAAAGAGATTAATACTGTGTTTCTCAGTTCTTGCAGCACTTCCTGTCACCTAAAGTCTGTTGACATCTCCAGACCAGCCCTAAAGAAATGCTCCATGATCTTTGAAATTGAATACACTGTGAGTGTGTGAATAAATCAAATCACTGTCAAGCCCCCGAGATAAAATCATATATGCTCTATCTCAGTTTGTAGTTTAATTAGAAATCAGAGCTAATATTCTACTGAAAGCTTAGGGGCAGCCATTGCACCCTCCCAAATAGTTAGTTATCTGTCGTGTAACAAAATCAAGCTTTTGTTAAGCCCCCTTTGAAGTTTGCCAAACAGAAACTTCTGTAATAAATGTTTTCTAACAGTAAATATTTTCAGACATTTTTTCCATCTGTCCATGTGTTGTCCCTTAATCTGAGCTGTAACCAAATGAAGCAGAGTGTAATTACTTCCTTCAAGCCATCCTGTCACAGTGAGTGTAATCTACAGTATAATATACTTGCTCTTTGTGATTTACAATGTGAGCTGTTCATGGTGACCTGAAACAACTGTGTGGTTGGCAGAGTTGGTTTATTGTGGTGCTTTTCAGTGTTTCTGCTGGGTCTTGCACATGAGCACAACATTTCACAAACAGAAAACAAAGACTGAGAAATTGCTTTTCAACTTTTTTGGACAGATTAAACATCTTAGGCCACAAATAGATTTTCAGTGCGTGAACTCACAGTTGCCTCCAACACAAAGTCCTCCATTTTCCTCCATTTGTCCTAAGCTAACAGCCTTTCCAACAACGACTACAACCTCGCTGCAATGGAAGAAGCATGTGAGGATGAAGATATAGAAGAGATGGGCGACCACACTCCGTTACCAAGTCCCAATCCCAAAAAACTGAGAAGCAAAAACTACCGGGAAGCAGGTGGGCAATGAGAATATATATGAAGTCTTGCTAGCCTTGACAAAAAGATGTGAGGAAAGATTTGATTCACTTAACAAGACCCTTCGAATGAAGCATTGAAGCAAACACAAAGGCAACCAAAGAAAGCAAAGAGGAAATTGACAAGCTAAGGACAAAGATGGAGTCGCTGATGAAGGAAAACAAAGAACTGAAGGAGAGCTGTCTGGAGAGTGCACGGTACCACAGAAGATGGGACCTCAGGCCTGACAGAGAAAGAAAATGAGAATACATGTGAAACGGTGATAGGCATTCATAGACCTTGAAGCAATAAATATATTTGATACTGAACTGAAAAGACGTCAGTTCGCCGATGACACAGTAATATTTTTGAAGGATTAATCAATGCTTGATAAAGCCTTGAGTGGAATTTCAGTTTTTTCTAAAGCTTCAGACTTGTACCTGAATCTAAAGAAATGTTCACTTTATGATTGTTGGAAAAAAGCATGAGGACAATTCCCGTGAAAAGTGAAGTTAAATATTTAGGCATCTATTTAAAAAAGATATCAAAAGTCAAAAAAAGCTAAAAGATAAAACTGATGGTATGTCCAAAACACTAAATCATTGGTTAATGAGAGATATTACAATTTTTGGATGCAATTTATTATGAAAATCAGAGGGTGTCTCAAAGATGGTTTATCCAGGTTATTCATTATACATTACCCCGCAAAGTATTAAAAAGATGAACTCCAATCAATCACTTCAATCAATGGCTGGAGTATTTAAAATAAATTGGATAAAAGCCTTCCTCTCAAAACCTGACTCCATATCCCCAAAAATGTTTTCAAAAAGGTGGGAGGGTTGGATTTTCTCCTGAAATGTGATTTTGATATATGGAAGTTGCCTGTCAAACTGTCAGAATATCATAAACAAGCCTTATCTTATTGGAAGATGGTTTTTGCCCTTGACCTCACGCCCCATGGCGCCACCTTGTGGAATAACAGGACCATTACAATTACTAGGAAGTCATTCATTAAAGATTGGCATGAAAAAAAAACATCTTTATAACAGATTTACTTGAGGAGAAGGGGCAGTTTCTCAAAATATGTGTTTTCAATGCCAAGTTTAACATTCAGTGTTCCCTTAGAGTATATAACAAAGTTTGTAATGTGATCCCTTTACTTCTGTTGAGCTTGATACAAAATCATTTATGTTACTCTAAAGAACAAATAAAGCTACCTCTTTACGGTTAAATCAGATTCCTGAAACTAATAATGAATAATAATGAAACACTATTAATGAATGTGTTTCATTTTTTTTGTACCAGGTAAGCCTCACGTATGTTAGTGTTGCCGGAAAAGAAAATGTCATAAGAATATGGCCCATTTATATTGTAAATGTTTATTTTTTGTTTTTGTTGTTTTGTTTTGTTTTTTCCTATGTTTTTTGTTCAGATGTAATTGCACCAATGTTATCTCCCATTGAGAGTTTGTAAATTTGTGCAAAGACTTTAAAAAACAAAACAAAAAAAATGCTAAACCATCCTTAACTGAGCTTCCGTTGCCGGGCGGACAATAATAACGGTGACACCTTGAAGTCAAGCGCGGGAATCAGAACAAAGGAAGACGAAGCAGAAGAGAAATGGCAACGACCAGCAAGAGAAGGAAATATGCGTGCAGCACCGATCACGCCCAGTATTTTGGGTCATGTTGCCAAAGAGGGACCCAAGGGTTGTATTTATGCCGAGAAAAAGATGGCTATGCTGTTAGCTACAAGCAACATCCCATTCACGTTTGCGGATGTTTTCAACACGTCCATGAAGGATATGTTCCCGGATTCGGAGATCGCTGGCCAGTACGCAAATGGCAGAACAATGGCACTGGAATACTGAACGGTGAGTTAATATAAAATATTATTTTCTAAGAGTTAGGCTTGTCATCCATACCTTATAATACAGAGTCTTTCCGTATTTTAAGATTAAATCGTTAAATATTCTAATTGGTGTTCTTAATATTATTATTATTTCAAGTAAGCAGCAAGTGCAGTGCAGTTAGTAGAAAAACTGTGTTTTTTCATTTCTGTGCACTTTGATAGGTGCCATCATACATGCCAACCCTCCCGAATTTTCCGAGAGAATCCCGAATTTCGGTGCCCTTCCTGAAAGCCACCATTCTCCAGAATTTCTCCTAATTTCACCCGGACAACAAAAGTGCTAAACCATCCTTAACTGGGCTTCCGTTGCCGGGCGGACAATAATAACGGTGACACCTTGAAGTCAAGGCGGGAATCAGAACAAAGGAAGACGAAGCAGAAGAGAAATGGCAACGACCAGCAAGAGAAGGAAATATGCGTGCAGCACGGATCACGACCCAGTATTTTGGGGTCATGTTGCTGAAGGTAGACCCAAGGATGGTGTTTATGCCGAGACAAAGATGGCTATGCTGTTAGCTACAAGCTACATGTCCCTGAAGGACATGTTCCCGGATTGGGAGATCGCTCGCCAGTAGGCAAATGGCAGAACAAAGGCTCAAATAGTGAAAGGTGAGTGTATATAAAATATTGTTTTCTAAGAGTTAGGGTTGCCATCTATCCCTTTTAATACAGAGTCCTCCCGTATTTAAGATTAAGTCGTTAGATATTCTAATTAGTGTTGTTATTATTATTATTTCAAGTAAGCAGCAAGTGCAGTACAGTTAGTAGAAAAACGGCGTTTTCATTTCTGTGCACTTTGATAGGTGCCATTGCCCAGAATTGGACTGTGCCTAAACCAACCCATTGGTCTGATGTGTGATGAAAGCACAAACAGAAACTCAGATAAAGTATGTATTTTGTATTTATACTTCTCTTATAAAGTAATTTGTGGCTGTCGTCAGTGAAAATTGCTCTCTAAATAAATATGATTTTATTTAAAGGAGTTTGTGATATTGGCCAGGGTTTTCTCTCCGAAAACTCAGAAGGGGGTGACGAGGTCCAGCTGGCCACAGGATGTGGCATTAGGGCTCTAGGCCAGCCTGTTGATCACATCCTCAGCAGCATTTATGCTCTTTGACGTCAGGTAAGCATATTGATATGCTACATGTTACACTTGCACATAAGTTAAAAAAGAGCCTCTGTTCCACAATTGGACTGTTATTGGATATCATTTTTAGCTTCCTGGCTTTTCATTATTTAACAATTTCTTTCCTGATTGTATTTTATTTATTTATTTTTATTTGACCGTTCTCAACTTTAGTGCCAAACATGCTGAAATCTTCAAAGAGTTTGTGCAGTTCAGACTCAGAGACTGAAGATACTCCAATACTGTGCAACCAGGTGGCCCAGCTTGCTGACTTGTTTTGGCATAAACCGGGTGCTCAACCAGTGGGATGCACAGCAGGCCAGTATGAGGATGTGGAGAAGCCTGACAAGGTGAAGATGCTGGCAGAGCATTTAACCAGCAAGAAGACAAAGTTCTTCTTCCTCTTCCAGGTTCTGAAGCCACTGGCAGAGTTCAAGGTTATTTCAGGTCAGCCAGCCCAGCAAAAGATAAACTTTAATAATTGTGATAATAAATAATGCTGTTCTCATAATTTTTCATAACTGATAATCCTTCATGTGTTTCTAGGCTGAAGGAGTGATGGTCCATAGGCTACACAAGGAGATGACCAGCCTGGTGAGAAGATTCATGGGAAGATTTTTCCCTGCCAGCCTTATTGCTGACGTCCCACTGAAGGACATGAAGTTCATGGATGCCAGCCTACAGTTGCCAGACAAAGAACAGTTTCTTGGAGTAGCTGCACAAAGCCTCTGGGGGGACAATATGGATGAACTTTCCTCTTCTGTCCCAATGATGATCCAGTAAGCATTAAAATTATTGTGTTGTCCAAATAAGCTTCCCTCCTAAGAGCTAACTGGCTGATAATCCATCATACAATGCCTGTAATCATTGATCTGATCATGTGTCACAGGGCAGTGAGAGACTTCTTTGTAGCTGTGACCGCAAAGATGATGACCGCATTCCCCCTCGACAACATCATCCTCCACAGCCTGACCGTGTTGGATCCAGAGTCACGGCATCAATTTTCTCCAAACTCAGGTACATCCTCTTTTTTTTAATTGATGGTGGTAGTTGTTTAATAATCAACTTCAGAAGTTACAGACTATAATAATAGAGAAAGCAATTATGTCTCCAGCTCACTTGTGCTTAATTTGCTCATTTTCATTTGCAGTTATAGAGCTAGGGAAAAGTCTGCCGCAGCTGCGGTTGGACCTGGATAGCCTTATGGAAGAATTAGTGGAGTACCATGTGCTTGTTGTATAGGATGTTTCTGTTGAACCATCACTACCATCTGTTGCACAGGTACTGGACAGCTATTTAATTTAACTTGTTTTTTCTGATAAATAAACACTGTAAAATTCAAGTGACTCATGGACCGGTAGGGGCTGGAGCGCTGGGTTAGGGTTAAGAGTAGAGTGCTTCATCACAGTGTTAAAATCAGATGCTGGAGAAGTTCATGGGGAAGTTTATTATACAACGATTTTATTTCAGTTCAGTACAGTTTTATTAATGCAGCACCATTTAACAACAACAGTCACTTCACATATTTTCTGTTAACCTGTTGCCTGCTGGGAACAAGGCTCACCGTATAACCACAGAGGTAGACTGCATCAAGCTCTAATGTTCATGTCTAAAAATATTCATTTGAAAAAAAACTCTGTAAAGTAGCAGGAAGCTACAGAGAGTTTAAGGAGTCTAAAAGCAAAAATAAGCTCAGTGCAAAAGTTGAGCAACACAACATGTACCATAAAAAGACAGAGTATTGCAGGTAGATGTGAACTCTGTGGGAGGTGTAACCAGACAGACAAAGTGACTCACTGATCCAGTCACAGACTTATGACCTTCATGATCCAAGCAATTCAAATTCAGTCAAGTATGAGTGAAGCACCCCAAACACCTGATGCTCACCTATTTAACTGATTCCATTAAAGTGCAGGTTGAATATCTTGTATATTTCCAATCTTTCTAAGCCCTTCTTCTGTTCTGTGACTTCTCTCTTCCAGAGCGGGTTCCCCAGTGAATACTTTCACTCCTTCATGAACTCAGTGGAAATGATCACTGTAGAATTAACCTCGCCTGTGGATGCTGTTATGGCCTGCAAGCCAGATGAGAAGATGGTGTTGAACAAAGGCAGCTATGACTCCACCAGCTCCAGGTTCTCTAACCCAAGTTACTCTGAGCTTTGTAGCCTCCTCCTATTTCCTCACTCACTGCTGGGAATCTGAAGCCCTGTGCGGCTGACACGCCTTATGGCCCTGTTGGTACTCGGGGTGAAGGAAAAAGCACAGAACAGGAACAACTGGTACACGTGTTATTGTTAGCTGTGCTCTTTTTATTCCAGCTGGTGAGGGATCCACAGCCTGTAGCAGCCTCACACACCTTTTATCACCGTTTCCTCCTCATGTCCTCAAAGGGCCTGTCTGCACACTGTTATATCATGAGTAATAGTTGAAAAGAAATCTGTATACATAAAATATGTGCATGCACACACACACAACTAAATATGTAATATTTAGAGTCACTTTTTTAATTTAGATAAGGTAGTTTTTTTAGCCTTAGATACAAACAGTGAAGGGCAGAAAGTGAGACCATTTTCAATCACTAAGACAAGAATTCAAATGAACACTTATTTGTTTCTACTTTTGCAAGCTATAAAATTATAGCTCCTCTGATGAGACTCCTCTCTCCTGTCCCCAGGACAGTAAAACTCTTCATGAGTGAAGACGACATTGACTTTAGAGCTGGAATATAAAGTAGACCCCAATATTTCGCTTCACATAAACATCGTCATTTATTCCCTCTTACTGTGGCTGTTTTTCTTCCACCACGATAAAATCACACTTCATGCAGAGCTCTCTCTCTGAGGAAGAGTTTCCCATCTAAAAATCTGTTTTCTGCATTATTCTCTTGCTTATTACCCACCAGTCTAACGTTGTTTACAGCACTGTCGGACGTTATTACTGTTCAATACTGAGCAAACTTCTTAAAATGATGCAAAATTGCATACTGCTTAGCTGTACTTTGCTCTGCTTCAATTCAGCAGCATCAGGTAATGTTCGCTTGTTGATTCATGGTTTTCTCCAGTTTTTGTTCTACTGCAGAATATTTTTAAGGTTGTTTGTTTAAAAAAAAAAAAAAAAAAAAAAAAACCCAGGGCAGGAAAATCTCCTTCATGTTTTTGTGTTTTATCCCCAGTTGACACAAAGACATCTGCTGTGATGTTTACACCTTTGATAAAGTCTTGCAAGTGTCAGCTTTCTTTTTTATAAATATATATAAATTTAAAAAAACCTGGAGAAATACTTATGGGACTATACCCCGAGCCAACTGGTCCTGAAAAAAATACATTAAAAAAACACACAAGTACTTCCAACAAACATTGCTGCCCAGGACAATGAAACTGACGGTGTAATAACTTCATGCCTCATCCCACACATACCCGGATCTCCCACCGGAGGACACGGTGGTCGGCCTCCCCAGGTGGCGGCTGGCGGGTCCACTTTTCATGGTACCACTGGTACCTGCAGACATGAGAAAAACCAGTGAGCAAACATGTAACTATCACATCAATGTGAATCTGATGGGTGTGATTTTTCCAGACTGAAGGAAGTGCAAACAGAATGTTACAGAACTGTTATACAGCATGAGGGTCATCAATTCAAATTACTGTCCTTTATTTGGCATAATTACTGTCTAACTGACAGAAGTTACAGGAAGAAGTTAAATGAAGCTGACGAAAACCTTTTTGTGCTGAATACATACTTGAAAGCTCCACATTCAAGAACAATCTGAGCACACTGTCATCAGTTATCATCAGTGGGTAACTTTAGTTATGTATGAAATAGAGCTGGGTCTCATCACTGATTTCTACAATCGATTCGATTGAATTTGTGAAATTTAGCCTCAGTCAGTCAGAAATATTATAATTCTGATCATTTATCAGTTCTGACACTTGTGAGACTTCATCAGATGTGTAAACATCACAGCCGATGTGTCAAAGTAACTGAGGATAAAAGAAACATGAAGGAGATTTACCTTAAAATATTTTGCAGTAGAACAAAAACCAAAGAAAACCATGACTCAGCAGGTGAACATTACCTGATGCTGCTGATGTGAAGCAGAGCAAAGTTACAGGTTTTATTAGAGACACAGCTGAGCATTTTGCAATGTGCCATCATTTTAAAAAGATTAAATTTCTTTGGTGTTGAACAGCACAAATGAGGCTTTCTTGTCAAGGGTCATTTTGAAGAAAAAAAAACAACGGCCTGTACACAACAGTAGACTGGTACATAATTAGCAAGCGAATAATGCAGAAAACAGAGATTTGAGATGGGAAACTGTTCTCTGAGTCCACTGAGAGAGAGAGAGAGAGCTGTGCAGGAAGTGTGAGTTTATTGTGGTGGAAGCAAAACAGCAAAGGTAAGAAGGAATTAATGATGATATTTATCAAATGTGAAGAGGTCAGAGTGATGAAACCTATCAAGAGCCTCTAGAATCATATTTCCACATTATTTCCAGTGTGAGTTTCAAACAGAAGTGGCAGTCTTTTTAATTTTTGATCCTCTGCATTTTATAACTTACCGGGCGACCGGGTCATTCTTTTTTAGTGGTGGCGGTATGACCGCCGGCCTAATGACTGAAATGAAAATTCATGTGAGAGATTATCTAAAGTTTGTAGAGAGAAAAATCTTTATATTGGTGTTGTGGTTTATTGTTGACTTACACGACATCCCATTCGTCGGGCCTGGAGTCTGCTTCCCCCACAAAGAAAGAAAAAATAGACACAACTTCTTCAACAGTTATTAACAGAAGAAAATGTGAAGGCTAATTTCAATAAACTACTGAATTCAAATCTGTTTTATTATTATCATATAGCTATAATATAGCACCAAATCACAACAACAGTCCCCTTGTTTAAATAAGTATATATAGCTGTACATTTGCATATGGTTTTATGTGTTACTGGGGTAATAAAAGCAAACATGTAACAAATTGTAAGGAAGAGGTTATGATGGATAGGGCCTAAACTGGAAGAAAAAGTGTTATTAAATATTGAAAAGGGGGCGGGATTAAATATGATTATGCTTCTTCCTACTCCTTTTTGAACTTTGAAGTTGTTTATAATTATTATTTTGTTTTCCTTGTATTTTGTATTTTTGTCTCTTTTCTTTGTTGTTGTTTTACTATTTTAGCATGTTCAAAGTAAATATACAATACCAGCTGTACACTGTCTATAATAAAGACAGTGAACAGTTAATAGTTAGTATTCCCATGTACTCATATTATATTATGATTATATTAATATAGAACAAGGTTCTGTAAACGTGTAACTAAACTTATCTGGTAGAAACTGTGAGTACATTTCAGAGCATCTGAAACATCTTCACTTAAATAAAGATGTTGAATCAGTACTTCACAGCACTTTAAATATCAAGCATTTTTAAATACTTCTTAAGTACAAGTATCTGTACTTGTTCATAAGTACAAAGTGTCAGTATTTTGCCGCCTCTGTTGACAGACAGTGTTAATCTCTCTGTTTTGTGTCACATGTCAGATCAATGTGGGGATATTTCAGTTTTTCTGACACAGAACATAAAAGTGTTTATCTGCTCGGCTCCACTGATCTGAAAATGGGTTCGTTAAACACTTTTGTTCTTTCAAACAGTTTCAAAAATGCCTCCAAAGAGAAATGTACAGAACCTTTTGGTTTCCATTTCCTCGTCTCTTCTAAAAGACAAATGACAGACAAGTGAAGTCAAATGAAATGGGTTTCATTCTTTCCTCTGACTTTTCTCTCTTAAAGACAAACAGCTGATGTGACAGTACTCACATCATTATTGAATGTTTTCAGTCCATAAATGCAATGATCAGATTGTCAGTGTTGCACCTGTTCCCACTTGTAACAGGTGTAACACTTGTACCACAGCTGTTCATTTTGCTGATGTTTTGATTCAAACTTGATCTTTATTTAAAGTGAAAACAGAGTTTCTGATGAATTGTGCTGTAACAACTGTTGTTGTGCAAGACGCTGCAGAAACCCTGAAAAGCACCACAATAAACCAACTCTGCCAACCACAAGTGTAATATGTGTAGTATGTAACACACACAGAGCAACCCTCTGATGTCTTTTCTGAAGCTGCTGTGTGTATTAACCAGTTTGCATTTTCAATATTCATGTGGAACTTGTTAATCTGCAAATGTGCATTTGTTTAATTTGTCTACAATAAAAAGTTGAACCTGTCTCGTCACGCTTCTTCTGCCAACATCAAGAGACGGGGAGAGCTCTCTTCTCTACACTATGCTATCAATGTTATTATGTACGCTGTGTTTAGTCAGATCATACGGGCACCTACACACACATTTAAACTATAATGAATATGCAAAGCAGATAACCAGGAATTAGCTTTCACAGTTCATGTGTGCTTTTCTCAGCACTCATGGTTCAGACCACACTCCTCTTTTAACTCTGACCTCATTTTGAGCTCAGCTCTAATTCTGTAAAGTGTTGTGAGTCCATCTCACACACTTGTATCACATCAAAAACATTTGTTCACAGATAGAAAAAGGCTTCCTGCCACAGAGAGCATCTCCTGGATGACTAAGACGTAAAGAATATCAGACACGCTGTCACTGCTGGTAAAACTGCAGGTTTGCTGTCTTGAAGTTTTATCCACTTGCATCTGGTTAACCATGTATGCAAATAAGGAGGAAGATGAGAGGGTGTCATTTTTTATTTTTTGTCATTTTTTCGATGAGTCGACTTCTGCTTTACAGAAAGGACTGTCAGTTATCCACTTGCATTTTAACAGCTCACACAGAGCAATGAGAGGAGCAGCTATGAGTGTAATAACAGCAGTCAGTGGATTTGTTCTCCTCACTGTGACAGGTTGGTCTGCTGTGAGTAATTCTACTTTGAGTTACCAAATGTGACAGAAAATATAATTCAGACACTGATTTGTTTTCAAGTGAATGTATTTTTCTTCCATCTGTAAAATGATGCTGTGTGAAACATCGTCTGTCCTTACAGCTCTGCAGCTCCAGCCTTCTGTCTCCATTCTTCAATGTTTTACTTTGCACTGTTAACACTCAGCAGTTCAGAGTTTTGTCTAATCATTCTAATCATTTTATTCAGTGCCATAAATTTAATTGTTTGGGTGCCATAAATCTGGACACTAATGATGTTTGGGTGAAAGACCCGAGTTCCTGAAGGCTCTGGACGTTGTAATTTAGTCTGCAATTATGGAGATATAAATCATCTGTCGTTCCAACTATAGATTCAGCCTCCCAGAATGTATTTGTTGTGTTTCGAACCTCGGATACAGGAGGATTTTCTCAGGAACATGACCACTTTATCCTCTGGATACTGAGGGTGCGTTTATCATGTGTGTGAACTGTTTGTGTCCTGTGGGAGGTGTTTTGTTTTCATGTTGACTATAAACCCAGACTCGGATCAGTCGCCAGGGCTGCCCTTGTCACCGATTCTCATAATTTTTATGGACAGGATTTCTAAAGGCGCAGCCAAGTGGCGGCGGAGGCTTTCACTTGGTGGCCTCAGAATCTCATCTCTTTTCTTCTGTCTTCACATAAAGAACAAATTGTAAAGTCATGGCTAGCCATTGACTCGGGATGAGTTCCTGCCCCAAGTGATAGTGACACTACAGCCACTTCAAGCTGCTCTGTAAAATGAGCGAGGTCATTTAACGTTTGACTTTAAAGCTGCTGAGGCCTGAGCTCTTGTCTGGGATGCATTTTCAGCTACTGACGCGCTGGAGATTTATATCTCTCGGCTGGCCTGGGAGCCATTGGTGTTCCCTCTTTAATCACTCGAACCTGAAAAGTTTAGAAACAAAACTTTATCTGTGAAATGGAGCCAGTTTTCACCTCGTTCGGGCATGTCCCACAGAGGGGCAGAAAAGCCAACGCTTGGTGTTCCCCGGTAACGTGGGCCCGCTTATGAGAACATGATGGATGGATATTATAAATCTGTGTCTGTGTTTGTGTCCTTCTTTGTGGTTCTGCTGAAGTGTCTCTATGTCTACATAAAGAACAAATTGTAAAGTCATGGCTACCAGTGAGCGAGTCTCTTGACTTTATATAAGTGTGTTTGAGTGTAATTTATCCTAAAAGTTACTGAAATGTGTTAGAAATTGTTAATTCCATAGACTACTGTGTTTGTGTCCTTCTTTTTTAGTTTTTTATTCTTTAGTGTGCTTTTAAATCAGAATGAGGTCCAACTACTTTTATCTGTTATTTTACTTCCTTTTAAAATCCTGTCCTGTTCTCCTGTGTTTTCCATTTTAACTGTGCTTCATTTTGGTCATCAGCGGTTGTTTTAAGTGTGTGCTAGAACTCAATTTGGCTAAACTACCAATCACTACTCGTCAGTAGAGATTAGTGCCTTCCTGTTTTGGCGTGTTTCTGAAATAATAATTGATGATCTAAAATGTACCCATAAGATGATCCCTGTGTTCCCTTTAATAACAAAACTCGAATACCGACTGTGTAAGAATCTATATTCCTCTCACTGCTTCATTTCCTGCACTCACTATCATTCCCCCTTTTTTCTTCTCTTCCACCTCGACCATGCTGTGATCGACACTTCCTCTATGAGACTCACACACACTAAGAGATTGTGTTTGTTTAGCCTGTAAAATGGGTGTCTGTGATGTGTGAACTGATAATACACACATTGCATCTCTAACAGAATTGCTTGTGGTGTATTCACATATTCATCTAATGGCCCACAGTTAATGTCCCATAAAAGAGCCGTAAATGCAATAAAAAGACTAATTTTGCACCACGGTTGCCTCGAGTTTTATTTCTGTCTTCTTGTGGTTCTTTATCTCTACTTTCGCTGCCACTCTGCGCGTGTAACCAGTATGTAAGAAAAATAAAAAAAGACGGCCAATTTCAGAAGACTAACCAATAATGACACAACCACAAAATGTTGAAACCTCTCCTTGTATTAAAATGTTGTACACAGTATTACAACCAACAACAGTAGCCAATATAGAGTGTGCACACAGATGCCAAAAGAAATGCAATAAAAAAATATGAATTCAGACCCGGGTCTTTTCAGTGTCAGTGTTATCCAGTTCAAGCCTGTTGGGTGATCTGGGCACTTTACTGGTGTGAAACTAGTCCAACAATCAATGTATGTTTTGCACAGTTTGTCCTGCCACAATCGGACTGCAAGATTCAGTTCCATATGAGCTGTGCCTCACCATCCATCGCAATGAAAGATCATCATTCTTCTGTGGATTTCCAGAAGGTCTGTGGAAGTTCTCTGTGGACTCTGTTTTCTGATATCAAATAAAAAAACAGGTTTCCAGATCTAGCAGCTAACCAAACAGACCTCAGGCTTTAGCCGCTATCCAGCTTCAACAGCAACAACATTCCTCTTACGTTGGAGGTACACCTGTAGTGGGTGTAGAGCCTTACCAGCGTAACCAGACAGGAAACAGCTAAAGGCGGGACAACAAATCCCATTGGTTAAAAATGAAATCGTCCATCAAGGTCAGACAATAACAATTATTAAAAAAATTTGAAAAAATACCAAAAATAAAGAAATTACTGTTACTGTGGGCTACACAGTTTTCTCCTCTCACGCGTCCTCTCCTGTCTCCACCATCACTGATGGCCATTGGCCAGCTGCCTTCACCCTGGACACATGAAACCCCTTCTGATTGGCTGTTCCTTCGCCACTGTCCGTGTCACCAGAAGCACTCGGGCTGGCCAGGTGTTTCCTTATTCCCTCTCTGTCTGTGTTAACCTGGGCGTCAAGGGTAGCCTTGCCACTGAAACGTTATTTTAGATCTTCATCTTGCTCAGGATGGCATCTACCACCTGCTAAAATACACTGACACAAAGAAAACAACTGTCTGACAAAACTTCACGGCTCTTTGTACTTGAGTTAACTCCCAAAACGGTGTCTCATGCATCATAATGCAACCTCTGAAAATGGTCTGTATATACACTTGGCCCAGGCATGAAAAACTTTATTAATACTGTTTGGTTAAAGAAAATTTCACATATTTAAAAGATGCCCTCTCTGTGAATGGTGAAA
The DNA here is from genome assembly GCF_013358895.1 of Oreochromis aureus. Lineage (NCBI taxonomy): Eukaryota > Metazoa > Chordata > Actinopteri > Cichliformes > Cichlidae > Oreochromis > Oreochromis aureus. Next base: position 7,130,290 of record NC_052947.1, read on the forward strand.
TAAAAAGTGTCACATAGGCGTTTTGGTCACCCTAAGAATATGCATCAAACTAAATAAAAACACAAAGTAACTATAAATGGTGCTTACAGTCACCACATGGATAAAGGTACCAGAAAACTGTACTATGCAAATTATGCCGCAGACCTGTCCCCACCACAGACGCAAACACAGCAAACCTCTTCAGCACCTACGCAAGAATCACGTGAAAGAGTATGGAGAGGGTTTACGAATGAAAAGCAAAAAAGAGCCATCAGGTGCGCAAAATAAACCTTAGACTCAAACGTTAGAACAGGCTTTTCCCCGCAGCACGCCATGTAGTACATACTCACAGAGAAACCGCCGGCCATTACAACTTGTGTCTAAACAGGTGTAGCTTCATACATCGCTCAAAACACTCGACTCCAGCTGAAAACACTTCACACAAGTCGAGTGTCCCAAGATTCACAACATTTACAGAAAATGTACTATTTTGCGATAGATATCGTTATCGGGATGAAACATGTTTATATGGGGACATGAGATTTTGGTCATATGGCACAGCACCAACATGGAAAGAATGTGGTAGGACACTTTGGAGTAGTGAAGTCTATTTGGACTTTTTGGATTAGCTGTATCATGCTGCAGGCTATTTTTTATTTTTATTATTTATGAGAGAATTTCATCAAAATCCACTTAAAAGCACCAATAGCACAAACATGGTGGAAAGGGCAAGTTCAGTCATCCTGATGATTTTTGTGTCCTACTCGTTGCTGCCTGGTAACTAAAAGTGGCATTGCTTAAAATGTAACATGATGCAAAAATGTGGCTATTCATAACATAACATAAGTGTCTTCATTAGTATGTTTGATAGCGCTCTGGCCTCATCTGGCCCTCATGCTGTCCATAACGAGCAATGCTTTTTTTCTGTGAAAAAATCCCCCTGGTCGCTTGGCGTAGCACTCTCTGAGCCAATCCTTCATTAGGCTCTCCATCATCCAGCCTTTCTTATTGACTCTCACCACCATTTCTTTTGGGAATGTTTCCTTTGGCATTGTCAGCCGCTTACACCATCGATGGAAGCTTTAGTCCGGACGCTGTGCAGTTCAGGACACAAGTGAAATGCGTTCTGTCATGGCCACTTGTTTTCAGTGAGATGGACGAGTCACCTTTTTTATCAACAGTCCGATTGAGAGGCAGGTCAAACATCAAAGGTACTTCATCCATATTTATGATATCATCTGGCCCAATGGAATTCTCCGCTATCTTTCTTTGAGTAAATGTGCAGAAGTTAGCACGTTTTTCATCGTAATCGGGGGGAGCTGCTGACATGACACAAAGTTGTGCGTGCCCTGATGGACAGGCCTTTGCGTCTCATAAATCTAAAACACCAGGATGGCCCACCTCTAAAATCTTAGATTTTCATTTTGGAGGCATTTGCTTTAACCTTCAGTCTGACCTGCACGGTGGAAACACCGCGGCCGCCGTCTCTCTGAGTGTTAACACAGTCTTCAAGAAAGTTTTCAAGCTCAGGCCATCTGCTATGATTACCTCTGAAAGCTTTGTCGTCTTTTTGCATTGACTCAGTTCTTCACGCTGGCGTCTCCACCGTCTCACCATCGATTCATTTGTGCCAAGATTCTGTGCAGCAGCTTGATTTCCTTCTTGAGCCGCCAGATTGATGCCTTTAACTTATAAGCTGCATTATATGGTTTTCTTCGAGTCTTTTCCATGTTGATGAGGGTGAGTACAAACTACTGATTTACAATCATTTAATTGTGAAAGTGCTCTTCATTTATCTCCCACAATTTCATTGGACCTCTGAGAACTACTTATCAATTTTATTGGTCTGCTGTTACCAGGCAAAATGTTTTTGGCGACATGAAAAAAAAAAAAAAAAAACATGCATTAGCCGCACGTTACTATAAGCTTCAGTGTTCACAGTGTGGGGAAAAAGCAGCGGCTTGTAGCCGGAAAAATACGTTATTGTGGGTGATTTGAACATCCATGTAGACGCTAACAATGACAGCCTCATCACAGCATTTAATCATGTATTAGACTCAGTGGGCTTCTCTCAAAATGTAAACCAACCCCCCACCACTTTAATCACACTCTAGATCTAGTTTTAACATATGACACATGGTCCACTGATGACACCATAGCCCTGACACATACTGCCCTCTCACACCTGGAGAACAGAGACACATATGTGAGAGTGCTGTTTGTAGATTACAGCTCAGCGTTCAACACCATCGTTGGACAGGAAACTGCAGGATCTTGGATTGAGTTGACTGCTTAAAGAAGTCCTGCCATTAATTAATGCTTCAATCTTAAATATGATCAACCTATCTCTAATAATCAGCTGTGTACCACAGGCCTTCCAGCTGGCTGTAGTTAAACTGTTACTTAAAAAGCATCTCTAGACCCAGCTGTCTTAGCTAATTATAGGCCAATCTCTAACCTTCCTTTCATTTTCAAGTGTGCGGTCGCTGGATTGGGACACAGCCATGGAGTGCGTTAGAGAGTTTGAGCGTGCAGCGTTTAAAGCGTGGAAGTGCTGACCTTACTTTGAGTTTGATTCCGTAAAAAGTGAGAAGAACATTAGCGTCCGCTGTTCACTCACTGCGTGGGAAGAAAACTTCTTTTTACAGCAAAAAAGACCCTAATCTTCCGAGCAAGCACCGAGTACACTGCCACGGGAATGTGAAATTCAAAGAGAAGCTCCCGGATCCTTCCACTGACATGGCTGCTGCGGCACACCTGCAGCAGGGCAAACCTCCGCCTGCCCCACTCCTGCTAAACAGGTGAAAATAGAGCAACAGGACCGCTGAGTCTTTGATTTTACTTATTTTCTGCTGTGTTTTACTTGCATCTATTTGAAAGAGTAAATGTAAACACAAAAAACTATTTTATTTTATATGCTGGAATCTGCAGAAAATAGATTTAATGTTAAACAAATTTCTCCCAGTCAGAGAATGTTGCATATAATTTAATGTTTGCTTGATGCATAAAGTTCAAAGATTAAAACTAGTTTTAAAAAGAGACTTTTTCATTTGGTTACATTTTATATGATGGATTATGCAGAAAAAGTCGAATTTCAAGTAACTTGACCAACACAGCTGATGGCCAAATAAAGCTTTCTGAAGCCTTGTACTGAAAAAGGTTTCATGACTTGAAACTTTTCACCACAGTTGTCTTTGGTGACATCTGGTGGCCTGAAATATGAAGAGCAGGTTGAATCACCACTTAAAATAAACTGCTTCTGTCATGGTTGGCTGTGTGACAGGCAGGCAAGCAGGATTGGTGGACCCAAAATGCAGGACTCAGACTCGAGGGATGAACTCAGAATACTCAGCTTTATTTGCTGGCACGGGAAAACAAGCATACAAAGCAAAGCAAACTAAACTAAACTGGGAAACAACATAAACTCACGGGAAACACAGGGAGCTCCACACAGCATGAGGGGGAACTGACGTTAACGACGCGACAACAAGAACTAACTGACAGGGACTAAAATGCACTGGTGGGCACATGAGGAAAGGAGGAACAGGTGGGCACACAGCTGGGACTCATTAGGCTAGACCTTCAAAGTAAAACAGGAACTCCACAGGCAGAATTCAGAGACAATACTAACACAGTACAGGGACAGGAGGAACATGAGGGCAGAACTAAACTTAAGAGCTAGAAATCACAACCCAGAAGGACAAGAAATCTAGAAAAGCAAAACGGAACCCAATAAACAATAATATAGAATCAAAACACTGGGCCACAGGCCCAGGACCGTGAAAGTTTCATTATGATCGCTCACTCTACAGAGCCCTGTTGCCAGTTTCTGTTTAATATCCTGTGACGGTGCTGTGTGATATCGTTCTACCACTGTGGTGCTTTGAACATGTCTGTTTGATTAATAAGTAGTTTTGATGAATAAACATTCCTTGTTTAAACATGTGTCATGGTGTGGTCTCTCTTTGCTTGTGACTTCTTGACGTTTGTAAACATTTGGTGAACTTTATGAGTTTATTTCTGCCTTCTGTGTCCTGCATCTGGGTCCACACTCTACCTGCCACACAGCGGACCACGACGGCTGTAACTAGAGAACGGTCGAGGAATCTGGCTGTTTATTTGAAGCAGCTACTGCGGTTCATGGAAACTGGTACAGTTAGCAAAGTGTGATCCATGGTCTGATTTAGATGAGTGAAATCATTGAACAAAGTGAGGAAGCTGATCCACTTTGACATGTCTGTTGTGAAAAGACTTTATTGGATTCCTGCATCCAGGTAGGTCTGGATAGCTGCTTGTCCCTTAAAAATTATTCTTCTGCATTTTGTATACACTCAGATCTTGGTCTAGTATTAAAAGTGTTACATTTAACAACAATAAAAATCTAAAAGAAGAGGAAAATACTTTACACAACAGTAACATTTTTCTAGTAAACATAACCGTATAAGAAATTTTATTTTATAAACTTATAAATTTAACTACAATTGAGCCGAATCTTTTTTAAAATCTACATAAATATCACATCATCATCATCAACCCGTCTCTTCATCTGGTTTTGTTGACTGTGGAGTACAGTGCACATGGAGACTCTCCTGTTTCCTGACTTCTATCTCTGAAAACAGAGAAGAACATTTCATGATTTGGAGGATATAGCATCAACTGAAATCATTTCCATTAATGGTGAAAAAGAGCAGTAAAAGCAGTGAGTTTGTTTCTTAGACATGAGAGGACAGTCTCTCTCACCTCTTGGCTGCACTGCCTCTGTTAAATCTAACAGCAGTGTACTCAGTAACTTCCTGTTCCTGCATGTGTCTGTGAGGCTGAGCTGCTCTGATGTTGGAGTAGAGAGGATCTGCCTGGTTATTGGAGAAGTGGATGCTGGTAAACTGAAGATCATCCTGCTCCTCTGGCTGTCTCTGATCAGGTAAACACTGTATAGGAAAAAAGATCTCGGCTACAAATGTGATCAAATGTATTTGAGTTAAAGAACAACAGCAAAGAAGGTTTTGTGAGTCCAACAGGAAGTTTAAAACCACAATGTTGGTTATTTGTACAACACTGATGTGACTGTTTTCACCTGTTCTCTGTTGTTGGCTCTGTCTTCAGATTTAACAGGTTCCTTGGACATCCTCTTTTTTCTGGTTGGGACAATTAATGATGAACAAAATAATGACATTCATAAACTGTTAAAATCAAACTTTATCTTGTAAACAATAATGTAACAGATCTGCTCACTGAATCCACAGGAAGACAGAGAAGAATATGACAGGCAGGAGAACAGCAGCAGTTACTCCAGCAGCTTCTAATGTTCCTGCTCCTGTGGAAACAAAGATCCAAATAAAACACTGACAGTTAAGTTAGCATTACAACAACTGAGCACAGAGTCGATTCAGGCACGACATCAAGTTAAGCCACAACATTGTAGAATAAATGTTACTGTGCCTGAATTTTAGATAATTGTACTCTTTGTAAAATTGCCCAGGAGCTTGTTCATGCATGAATAGTCAGTAAAATAAGCTACTGTAAGACTTGAGTTCACTGAAACTCAAGTAATGCTTTCCTTATTTTATGACCTCAGTTACCTGATTGTAACATGAAGTAGAGTTACTGCAGGTTAGAACAGTTAAAGCGGTGCTCTGATCACTGATGTACTGGCATATAGTCAGAGTTAGACAACTTAGATTAGTCCTTCAGCACAATGAGTTAACTGGTGCCATCCCAGAAATCCAGTGTGTCGGCTCAAACTTGAGTATAAAAATATGAATTCATTTTAGCAGCACACTGAACGATGTGTACAAGAGTAAAAACATCCAGAATGATTAGCCCAAAGTTTCAAGCTTCAGCAAACACTGGAAAGTGCCCATGTGTATACAGCCTGTTTAAAACAATGCTGTAAGATCACATGAGGCTCAGTGTTTAAGATGTAATTCTTAGTCCATCTTTGGGACTTTGTAGTTTCTACATGACAAACACACAGAACAACTTTTATTTGTCTTCATATCTTCCCTTGACCACATGACCACATGACCACATGACCTGACATCAAGATCAATGAAAAGTGATTATGAAAAGAAAATGACAAAAGTGTCATTTTTCAAACTTTTTCAACTTTTTCTGTATGTTAGAGCTTAATGAATTAAATCATCAGTGTAAACAACGTAAAATTCCAATAATCTCAACAATCAAACAGGAGAAATGTGTTTTTAATGCTCCTGATTCAGCGTGTCTGATATTTCTCTGCCCTCTAGTGGTGAAACTATGGTGTTACAGTTCCAGGTTCAATCTGAGCGCTCTCTCATCTGTACAGAGTCCGTTCATCCTAAATAAAGAAAAAAAGTAAATATGGAGAGTAAATATTGAACTATTTGAATATTTGTGATTCACACCAGTACAGTATCAGTGGTGTTAAAGTGGTTTTTTGTGTGACCTGCAGTGAAAGGGGCACTAGTTCACTGATTCCACCTGTTTTGAGGTTTATTGGTTTGTTCAAATTAAAGCTAAATTAGCTGAATTGTATTTTGCTTTGTATGTAAGTGAAAGAGCAGAGCTACATCAATGTGGCAGACTGTTAAAACAAGAAATAGTTAGAAATAGGCCACCTGTCAGCTGATCATACAGCTCATCTTTCTCTGTGTGCTAATCTGGGCTTTTTATGGCACCTACGTAAGAAACTGTTTGAAGGCCCAATTTTGAAGAACTACAATGGGATATGCTTTTAAGATGATCCATGGTGATAGATCAACAATGTAAAACGTCAGACTTTAAGAAGAAAACGGGCCCAGTTTGTGAACCCAAAATTCAGTTAAATAAACTCCTTCTCTAGGTGGAATCCTATGTTGGAATCCAGGAACGGAAATCCAGCTCACCTGCTGCTCAGCTGCCTCATCATCATCATCATCATCATCATCTGTCCTCAGACTCACTTTCCTTTAGAATCAGTCATCAGAATACTCCCCTGCAGCTTCCACTGGCATGCCCACCCTCCCAGTGGCCCTCTTCAAAGATGCCTCCTCACCATGTCCAAGTAAAAGCTCACTCTCTCTCCGATGGACTCTCCTGTGGAAATTATCTGCAAAAATACACTATATGGCCAAAAGTATTCACTCTTCTGCCTTCACATACACACATCAATTTGAGTGAAATCCCATTCTTAATCCTCAAGGTTTGTTGTGATGTCAGCCCACTGTTTGCAGAACAGCTTTAACTCCTCCGGGGAAACTTTTCACAAGGTTTAGGAGTGTTTATGGGAGTTTGTGAAGTCAGACTCTGATCTTGGATGAGAAGTCTAATTCCATTTTCTACTTCCACAGCAAACCCACTCATCCATGTCTTTTTGAACGTTGCTTTGTGCACCGGTGTGCAGTTATATTGGAACAGGAAGAGGCCATCCCCAAACTGTTCCCATTGTCTGAATTTTCCTGATATGATGATTTTACATTTCCTACCACTTCATGGCTGAGTTGCTGTTGTTTCCAATCACTTGCAGTTTGTTATAATTCCACAAACAGCTGACTGTGGAATATTTAGTAGTGGGGAAATTTCATGACTGGACTTGTTGCACAGGTGGAATTATATCACGGCACAATGCTGGAACATTCTTTCACAGACACATGTTTGAAATCCTGCAGCTGGAAACACATTCATAAACACATGAAGACATTAAATGGATATCAAATATATCAAAGCTGAACTCATTTCCTGTCCATCTGCATAGAGCAAGAAACTGCTCTGGTTCTCACACCAAGAAATACAAAATTAGTGACACTTATGTTTTCTGTTTATTTTCATTTGGCTCATCTGCATATTAGTGCTGTGAACAGGAAGGAAGCTGGTATTTTATAATAGTTGGATTTCTTTCTTGTACTTGGAGAGCACAGCAGAAAGGTATCTCAGTGAAACAGCTCCAATGATCATTTTGAATCAAAACTCTGGTTCAGTCCTGAATGTAGGCGACACCGGTAAAATCCTTCACTCCCTGAGGATGTCAGAGGACTTTTAGTCATGTTCAGGTCACTGAAAAGAGAAGATGGATCTCTGAGAGTCACTGACCAAAGAGAACCATGGAAAACTGATATCCACCACAGCAGTGTGGATTTTGAAAAAGAGAACCTTACAGGAAGGTTAGAGTCTTTAAATACTTGTCCACACTGACCATTTGTTGAAGCTGCTTCTTATGTCAAACAAAATAAAGCTTATACCTTTAATTAGTTCCTGTTTCTTATGATTTTTAGAGTATTATTTTAAATCAGAGAATTTTTTTGGCTTTTTAAAAGAACTCCATTAAAAAAATCATCTGGTTTCAACCATAAAATGTTTCAGTTTCCCCCAGTGGTGAGACTTTAGTGTTGCTGCTTCAGTACTGAGGACTCCACTGTCTGCATCCATCATCCCACCAATGCTCTTTGCACTGATCCATTTCAGCGCCACAGAAGAATCAGTTCATACAACTTAAAGAAAAAAGAGCACATGCTGAGAATAACATTATCTTTATTTTTCATTGAACAAGTAAAGATAATCAAAGTGGATTAATAGTAGTTTTTAACTTCTGTGTTTACTTGCATTTATCCTACTGTGAACAGGAAGGAAGCTGATATATTTAAACACTTCCTTTATCTGCCTGCAGACCACAGCAAAAGAAATCTTTAGACAACGTCCTTCACATTTGTAAGTAGAGCTGTTCTTTGATGGGTCTGATTCCTGGATACATTATTTACCTGCTGACGTGTTTTATTGTCTCTGAAGTCACACAGACAGATGAGAGGAGCAGCTATGAGATTAAATACAGCAGTGAGAGGATTTGTTGTCGTCGTTCTCTCTGTGTCAGGTACTGTGTGTCGACATTTACATTCACTGTTTTAAAAGGCAAATGTAGGAAAGTTGAATTAAGTCTTTAAAATCAGGCTTAAAATCAGAGTTGAGAGCAAAACAAAACCAAAATGATACAATTGTAGGTTTTTATGAAAAATCAATAATTTCCTGGACACCGTGGGTCCAAATTCTGTGTTATGGATTTTTCTCTTTTTATTTATTAATTTATTTATTGTGACCAAACGTTTCTATAGACTCAACATTACTTTTAAGAAGGTTGAAATGGAAACAACATGTATTTGTGGCAACTACATATAATATATGACATCTGTGAACATGGAAACAACTTTATCCCAAAAGGCTGATTCTGATCTGGACGCAGCGTTTTCACTGGGAGAAACGTTTCGTCGCTCATCCAAGTGACTTCTTCAGTCTCAGCTGACTGCAGGTTTCCCCAACCTTATAAACAGTCAGTGTAGTGACTAACGCGTTATTAAGTAACGTTCGACTTACCTCGGAAATCGGAACACGAACCTGGGAATGATGTCTCACTCGAGTAAACGGCGTTCTGGTTAGCCTCGTCAGAGAAGTCGGGATTCCAATATGCCGACGCCCTCGAAAACGGTTGTTTTGCTAGCCCTCTATGAAAACAAACTACTACTGAACACATATGCTGCTCATCTGCAGTCTGGTGTTACCTACATCTTCCTACTCGGAAAGCAGAATGTCCGAGTTCCGAGTACCAGCGAAAGCACCACGACTGCAGTTTCCCTGTTGGACGTAAAAAGCGCACGTGATGCTGTGACGTAGGCTAGAATCTTAGACCATTGAAGCACTTAATCTACCATCATATTAGTTAAATATTGACTATTTATGAGGCTGAAAATACTTATTATTTATTTTATTTCTCTTTGTGAGGCTGAAAATGCTTTTAAGTTTGCAAGTCATTAATTCAATTTTATTCAATTCAATTTTATTTATATAGCACCAAATCACAACAAAAGTCGCCTCAAGGCGCTTCATAGGTACAGAGAAAACCCCAACAATCATATGACCCCCTATGAGCAAGCACTTTGGCGACAGTGGGAAGGAAAAACTCCCTTTTAACAGGAAGAAACCTCCGGCAGAACCAGGCTCAGGGAGGGGCGGGGCCATCTGCTGCGACCGGTTGGGGTGAGAGAAGGAAAACAGGATAAAGACATGCTGTGGAAGAGAGACAGAGGTTAATAACAGATATGATTCGATGCAGAGAGGTCTATTAACACATAGTGAGTGAGAAAGGTGACTGGAAAGGAAAAACTCAATGCATCATGGGAATCCCCGGCAGCCTACGTCTATTGCAGCATAACTAAGGGAGGATTCAGGGTCACCTGGTCCAGCCCTAACTATATGCTTTAGCAAAAAGGAAAGTTTTAAGCCTAATCTTGAAAGTAGAGATAGTGTCTGTCTCCCGAATCCAAACTGGAAGCTGGTTCCACAGAAGAGGGGCCTGAAAACTGAAGGCTCTCCCTCCCATTCTACTTTTAAATACTCTAGGAACAACAAGTAGGCCTGCAGTGCGAGAGCGAAGTGCTCTAATAGGGTGATATGGTACTACAAGGTCATTAAGATAAGATGGAGCCTGATTATTTAAGACCTTGTATGTGAGGAGCAGGATTTTGAATTCAATTCTGGATTTAACAGGAAGCCAATGAAGGGAAGCCAAAACAGGAGAAATCTGCTCTCTCTTCCTAGTCCCTGTCAGGACTCTTGCTGCAGCATTTTGGATCAGCTGAAGGCTTTTCAGCGAGTTTTTAGGACATCCTGATAATAGTGAATTACAGTAGTCCAGCCTGGAAGTAATGAATGCATGAACTAGTTTTTCAGCGTCACTCTGAGACAGGATATTTCTAACTTTAGAGATGTTGCGCAAATGGAAGAAAGCAGTCATATATTTGTTTAATATGTGCGTTGAAGGACATGTCCTGGTCAAAAATGACTCCAAGGTTCCTCACAGCATTACTGGAGGCCAAGGTAATGCCATCCAGAGTAAGAATCTGGTTAGATACCATATTTCTAAGATTTTCAGGACCGAGTACAATAACCTCAGTTTTATCTGAATTAAGAAGCAGGAAGTTAGCGGCCATCCAGGTCTTTATGTCTTTAAGACATTGCTGCAGTTTAACTAATTCGTGTGTGTTACCTGGCTTCATGGATAGATAGAGCTGCGTGTCATCTGCATAGCAGTGAAAATTTATGCTATGTCTTCTAATGATGCTGCCTAGGGGAAGCATGTATAATGTAAACAGAATTGGTCCTAGCACCGAACCCTGTGGAACACCATAATTGACCTTAGTGTGTGAAGAGGACTCTCCATTTACATGCACAAATTGGAGTCTATTAGATAGATATGATACAAACCACTGCAGCGCAGTACCTGTAATACCTACATCGTGCTCTAATCGCTCTAATAGGATATTATGGTCAACAGTATCGAACGCTGCACTGAGGTTTAGCAGGACAAGCACAGAGATGAGTCCACTGTCAGAGGCCATTAGAAGATCATTTGTAACCTTCACTAAAGCTGTTTCTGTGCTGTGATGAGCTCTGAAACCTGACTGAAACTCTTCAAATAAGCCATTCCTCTGCAGATGATCTGTTAGCTGTTTGACAACTACTCCCCGGCATCTCTGTCCTGGTCGTTGTGTCCTTGGGCAAGACACTTTACCCTGCCGCCTACTGGCGTTGGCCAGAGGGGCCGATGGCGCGATATGGCAGCCTCGCTTCTGTCAGTCTGCCCCAGGGCAGCTGTGGCTACAGCTGTAGCTTGCCTCCACCAGTGTGTGAATGTGAGTGTGAATGAATAATGTCATTGTAAAGCGCTTTGGGTGCCTTGAAAAGTGCTATATAAATCCAATGCATTATTATTATTATTATTATTATTACTCTTTCAAGGATGTTTGATATGAAAGAAGGTTAGAGATTGGCCTATAATTAGCTAAGACTGCTGGGTCTAGAGATGCTTTTTGAGTAAAGGTTTAACTACTGCCACCTTGAAGGCCTGTGGTACACAGGTGATTATTAGAGATAGGTTGATCATATTTAAGATCGAAGAATTAATTAATGGCAGGACTTCTTTGAGCAGTTTTGTAGGAATGGGTTCTGAAAGACATCTTGATGGATTGGAGGAAGTAATTATTGAAGTTAACTCAGAAAGATCAGTTGGAGAAAAAGAGTCTAACTTAATATCAATGGTACTAAGAGTAGCTGTAGATGATATTACATCTGTGGGATGATTATTGGTAATTTTTTCTCTAATGATAAGAATTTTATTTGTGAAGAAGTTCATGAAGTCATTACTAGTTAATGTTAAAGGGATTGTTGGCTCAGTAGAGCTCTGACTTTTTGTCAGCCTGGCTACAGCGCTGAAGAGAAACTTGGGGTTGTTCTTATTTTCTTCAATCAGTGATGAATAGTAAGATGTTCTGGCTTTGCGGAGGGCTTTCTTATAAAGGAGCAAACTATTTCTCCAGGCTAAATGATGATCCTCTAAATTTGTGACATGCCATTTCCTCTCCAGCTTGCGAGTTATCTGCTTTAGGCTACGTGTTTGAGAATTATACCACGGAGTCAGGTACTTCTGATTTGAGGCCTTAGTTTTCACAGGAGCTACAGTATCCAGAGTCGTACGTAGTGAGGAGGTAAAATTATTAACAAGATAATCGACCTCTGTTGGAGTAGCGTTCAGATAGCTGCTCTGCTCTATGTTGGTACAGGGCATTGAAGATGATAACAGTGGGTGGATTATATTCTTAAACTTAATTACAGCTGTAGGATTAAAGAAATTATTTTACGGTTACTGTTCATAACCATCATCTTTATCATTGCATTAATTATCATTTCATATAAGCATTTATTGCAGCTGTTGGCATTATGTTATAATTTGTATTACAGGTGTTATCATAATCACATATTAACATTTTTATTAGAGGTGCAGTTACAACCACTTTAAATCGTTGAGTTAAATCTATAATCTTAAAAGCTTATATGCTGAGTATATTGTTACAGTAAAATAGTAGCTGAGCAAAGGCCTGAGTGTATTCAGCAACACATGTTGCACTAGAGTTTACTTGACAACAGGTGACAGAAGGAGGACAAGTCCATGGGGACCTCAAAGGCCTGAGATCATCACCATATTTGGAAGAGGATGCCAGAAAGGGGAACTTCTGTGTCTGCATTTATCTCTTAAGATTGATCATTGTCTGTAAAAGAGGCAAATAATGTTCTTAAGGTGCAAATTATGTGCTTGTAAACGCAAGAGGGGGCGTTATAATACCCTGATATTATAAAAGCAATCCGAAGTGTATTTTTGGGCGGAGATTTACAACTGATGTTTTGCAGTTTACACCTCCCCACGCTGCGTGTATTCATTAAATCATCGTCTAATTCCACCTGGCCGGATCAGTGTGTTATTTTGGATTTCCTCTTGTATCCCTCCTTAATTTTTGAACCTTAACACAGCACTTTCAGAAAGACATCTACTAGAGTGACGGAAGGGAGAGGTAAGTGACGGAAGTGACGGCGGTAAGGTAAGGACCCATGTTGTAGGTGACGTCAGACGCCGGAGATTTGGCGGAAAAAAACAAAACAAACGAATGGTAGCCTAGAATTTAACAAAGTTTCTTTAATCTTCAGTATTGTCAAATGAACTAACCAACTGTCATATAACTAACAACATCTGTCCTATCATCTCTAACACCCTGGAGGACAACGAGGAGAGTTTAGACGCTCTCCAAGAATACATCGACCGGTGCTTCGAAGATTTAGTAATGAAGAAGGCCCAGAGCATGTCTTCCCCGGCCAAAACTGAGACGCCATCATCTAAAAGATATCGCCCGGCAGACTCCCCCGGCACAACATCGACAGACTTTTAACTCATTTGAAAGCCTGATGCTTAGCCTCGTCCACCTCAGCTGTAAAACTAAGAAACCAGTCTTACTTGTTATCATATATCGTCCACCTGGGCCTTACACAGAGTTTCTCTCTGATTTCTCAGACTTTTTATCTGATTTAGTCCTCAGCTCAGATAAAATAATTATTGTGGGTGATTTTAACATCCATGTAGATGCTAAAAATGACAGCATCAACATGGCATTTAATCTGTTATTAGACGCAATTGGCTTCTCTCAAAATGTAAAAGAACCCACCCACCACTTTAATCACACTCTAGATCTTGTTTTAACATATGGCATAGAAACTGAACATTTAACAGTGTTTCCTGAAAACCCTCTGCTGTCTGATCATTTCCTGATAACATTTACATTTACAATAATTGATTACACAGCAGTGGAGAGTAGACTTTATCACAGTAGATGTCTTTCTGAAAGTGCTGTAACTAAGTTTAAGAATATAATCCACCCACTGTTATCATCTTCAATGCCCTGTACCAACACAGAGCAGAGCAGCTATCTGAACGCTACTCCAACAGAGGTCGATTATCTTGTTAATAATTTTACCTCCTCACTACGTACGACTCTGGATACTGTAGCTCCGGTGAAAACTAAGGCCTCAAATCAGAAGTACCTGACTCTGTGGTATAATTCTCAAACACGTAGCCTAAAGCAGATAACTCGTAAGCTGAATAGGAAATGGCATGTCACAAATTTAGAGGATCATCATTTAGCCTGGAGAAATAGTTTGCTGCTTTATAAGAAAGCCCTCCGCAAAGCCAGAACATCTTACTATTCATCACTGATTGAAGAAAATAAGAACAACCCCAAGTTTCTCTTCAGCACTGTAGCCAGGCTGACAAAAAGTTAGAGCTCTACTGAGCCAACAATCCCTTTAATGTTAACTAGTAATGACTTCATGAACTTCTTCACAAATAAAATTCTTATCATCAGAGAAAAAATTACCAATAATCATCCCACAGATGTAATATCATCTACAGCTACTCTTAGTACCATTGATATTAAGTTAGACTCTTTTTCTCCAATTGATCTTTCTGAGTTAACTTCAATAATTAATTCCTCCAAACCATCAAGGTGTCTTTTAAACCCCATTCCTACAAAACTGCTCAAAGAAGTCCTGCCATTAATTAATTCTTCAATCTTAAATATGATCAACCTATCTCTAATAATCGGCTATGTACCACAGGCCTTCAAGCTGGCTGTAGTTAAACCTTTACTCAAAAAGCCATCTCTAGACCCAGCAGTCTTAGCTAATTACAGGCCAATTTCCAACCTTCCTTTTATATCAAAAATCCTTGAAAGAGTAGCTGTCAAACAGCCAACAGATCATCTGCAGAGGAATGGCTTATTTGAAGAGTTTCAGTCAGGTTTCAGAGCTCAGCACAGCACAGAAACAGCTTTAGTGAAGGTTACAAATGATCTTCTTATGGCCTCTGACAGTGGACTCATCTCTGTGCTTGTCCTGCTAGACCTCAGTGCTGCGTTCGATACTGTTGACCATAATATCCTATTAGAGCGGTTAGAACATGCTGTAGGTATTACAGGTACTGCACTGCAGTGGTTTGTATCATATCTATCTAATAGACTCCAATTTGTACATGTAAATGGAGAGTCCTCTTCACACACTAAGGTCAATTATGGTGTTCCACAGGGTTCAGTGCTAGGACCAATTCTGTTTACATTATACATGCTTCCCTTAGGCAGCATCATTAGAAGACATAGCATAAATTTTCACTGCTATGCAGATGACACGCAGCTCTATCTATCCATGAAGCCAGGTAACACACACCAATTAGTTAAACTGCAGGAATGTCTTAAAGACATAAAGACCTGGATGGCCACTAACTTTCTGCTTCTAAATTCAGATAAAACTGAGGTTATTGTACTCGGCCCTGAAAATCTTAGAAATATGGTATCTAACCAGATTCTTACCCTGGATGGCATTACCTTGGCCTCCAGTAATGCTGTGAGGAACCTTGGAGTCATTTTTGACCAGGACATGTCCTTCAATGCACATATTAAACAAATATGTAGGACTGCTTTCTTCCATTTGCGCAACATCTCTAAAGTTAGAAATATCCTGTCTCTTAGTGAAGCTGAAAAACTAGTTCATGCATTTATTACTTCCAGGCTGGACTACTGTAATTCATTATTATCAGGATGTCCTAAAAACTCGCTGAAAAGCCTTCAGTTAATCCAAAATGCTGCAGCAAGGGTCCTGACAGGGACTAGGAAGAGAGAGCAGATTTCTCCTGTTTTGGCTTCTCTTCATTGGCTTCCTGTTAAATCCAGAATTGAATTCAAAATCCTGCTCCTCACATACAAGGTCTTAAATAATCAGGCCCCATCTTATCTTAATGACCTTGTAGTACCATATCACCCTATTAGAGCACTTCGCTCTCGCACTGCAGGCCTACTTGTTGTTCCTAGAGTATTTAAAAGTAGAATGGGAGGGAGAGCCTTCAGTTTTCAGGCCCCTCTTCTGTGGAACCAGCTTCCAGTTTGGATTCAGGAGACAGACACTATCTCTACTTTCAAGATTAGGCTTAAAACTTTCCTTTTTGCTAAAGCATATAGTTAGGGCTGGACCAGGTGACCCTGAATCCTCCCTTAGTTATGCTGCAATAGATGTAGGCTGCCGGGGATTCCCATGATGCATTGAGTTTTTCCTTTCCAGCCACCTTTCTCACTCAATATATGTTAATAGACCTCTCTGCATCAAATCATATCTGTTATTAACCTCTGTCTCTCTTCCACAGCATGTCTTTATCCTGTCTTCCTTCTCTCACCCCAACCGGTCGCAGCAGATGGCCCCGCCCCTCCCTGAGCCTGGTTCTGCCGGAGGTTTCTTCCTGTTAAAAGGGAGTTTTTCCTTCCCACTGTCGCCAAAGTGCTTGCTCATAGGGGGTCATATGATTGTTGGGTTTTTCTCTGTATCTATGAAGCGCCTTGAGGTGACTTTTGTTGTGATTTGGCGCTATATGAATAAAATTGAATTGAAATTGAATTGAATTGAATTAACTAGTTACTTTGAAAGTAATGAGTAACTTGAAGTAACAGAGTTACTTTTGATAGAAGTAACTAGTAATGTCACTAAGTTACTAATTTAAAGTAACTTACCCAACACTGTAAACAGTACATTTGCACAATGACTGAAACCAGCCCACTGAATGAACAATAACGAGCTGTGAGGTCAGTTCCTTGATCAATAAGGGTAGGTAGGTCTTCACTTCTGGTAAGATGGCGCCTGTGTCTGGCTTTGCCGCTGCTGGTCATAATTTTTCTGTGCTGTTTTTCGCTGCCCTTTTGTTTTCATGTTTTCACTTCTTGTCACTGATGTGTTGGCTGCCTTAGTCTATGATTGCCTGGCGCTGTTATCCATCCGATCTTCTATGTTGGGTCAAGATACCTCATTCTCCTGTGACAGTATTTTCCATCCTCCGCTGCTGACACCAGTGCTGTCATTCACCCACTGTTAAAAAAAACCCCTAAGTTTGACGCTTTTCTTCTTAGCATACAGACCAATTTCAAAATTACCATTCATTGCTAAGATTTTAGAAAAGGTTGTTGCTAAGCAGCTTATAGCTGTTCTAGATGAATACAGCATTCTGGATAAATTCCAGTCTGGCTTTCGTAGAGCTCGCTCTACTGAAACTGCACTTGTTAGAGTATGATGCAGGAGAATGCTCTGCCTTGCTGATGTTGGACCTGACCTCTGCCTTTGATACTGTTGACCATCACAGTTTGCTAGATAGGCTGAGACATTGGGTGGGTATATCAGGGTCTGCTTTGGACTGGTTGGCATCTTATCTGTGTGAATCTCGTTTGGATTTTTGTAATTCTTTGTTCACATGTTTATGTAAAGCCTCTGGGGATCATCTGCAAGTTGTTCAGAATGCTGCCGCAAAGCTTCTGACCAAGTCTTCTAAATACTCTCATGATGCAACTCTGATGATCCAGTTGCACTGGCTCCCCATAAAATTCAGAATCCACTTCAAGATTTTGACTTTGACATTCGGGGCTCTGCATGGACAAGCACCAACCTATATTAGAGATCTTTTACATCCGTACATCCCCAGCAGGTCCCTGAGGTCATGTGATCAGGGCTTTCTGGTCGTCCAACATACGAGGCTGAAAACGAAAGGGGAAAGAGCGTTTGTAACTGTGGCCCCCAGACTCTGGAACTCCCTTCCTTTGAGCCTGAGATCTGCGGACTCAGTGGTTTCATTTAAAAAAAACAGCTAAAAACTCATCTTTTTAAACTTGCTTTTGGTTGACTCCTGTTTTTATGTTTTAGCTTTTCTGTGAAGCACTTTGTGATTTTTATCTTGAAACATGCTATGCAAATACAATTTTACTTTACTTTACAATGATATGCAAATTGTCATAACCACTGATCAATGACCATGAGTACCCTTCACAATGACTTGGGGAATGGCTGCAGTCACAACTTTGTAAGATGGTGAAAGATGTTCCCTTAGGCTCCCTCCTGGCCTGCTTGCTCAAACCAGCGTTCCTCCCTGTCCAGGATGTGTACATCATTGAAAGAGTGTCCACTGGCCTGTGGGTGAAAACAGTCCAGGCTGAGTTAGCTCTTCTATGTTGTGCCATGCGCTTAGCCAGAGGTTGTTTGTTTTCCCCAATGTATAAATCACAGCAATCCTCTTAACAAACACTTAACAGCGTACACTACATTACTCTGTTTGTGTCGGGGAACCCGATCCTTGGACCACTTGTTGGCACATCTTGTTTTAGGGTTTAAAAGCCACGGAGACGAGGTTATTTAGAAAAAATGCGTCTCAGCTGTTTCAATATTCCTGACACATAAGGCATCACTAAGAGTTTTCTCTTAGGCATCAGTTGTCCTTCTTCTCGCCTGGATCGGCTGGAGCTTTCTTTAGGTGCCTTCCCAGCTTTGGCAAATATCCAGCTGGGATAACCACATTTACTCAGGGCCTTCTTGATGTGATGTTCTTCTGCGTCCCTGGCTGCTCTGTCTGTGGGGATGGTGTTTGCTCTGTGTTGTAGCGTCCTGATGACACTCAGTTTGTGCTCCAGTAGATGATGAGAGTCAAACCTTAAATACTGATCTGTATGTGTAGGTTTACGGTACACATCTACTTTACATGTCCCCCATTACTGATGGAAATCTCACAGTCTAAAAAGGCTAACCTGACATTTTTCATATCCACCCTGGTGAATTTGATCTGTTAGTCCACTGAGTTAATGTGATCAGTGAAATGTGGTTCATCCTGAGCTTCAGTTTTCACCCAGGTGTCATCCACATACCTGAACCAATTACTTGGTGGTGTTCCAGGGTAGGATAGCAAAGCTCTCTTTTCCACTTCTTACATGTACACGTTTGCCACAATGGTTGAAACTGGGGAAGCCATGGCAACATTATGTTTCTGCCTGTAGTACTGACACTTGTATGTGAAATATGTGGAATTAAGACACAGTTCCAAAAGCAAACACACTTGGTGGGTGCTGAGAGTGGTCCTGTTGCTGAGGTTGTGGTCATCCTGTAATCTCTTACAAACTACCTCCACTGCTTCAGTGACTGGAACACAAGTGAAGAGAGATGTAACATCGTACGAGACCATTGCTTCATCTGCCTCCATAATGACATCTCTCACCTTCCCAACAAAATCCAAGGTGTTCTGGATGTGGTGTTCAGAGCTGTCTACCAACAGGATGAAAATCAAAGCCAGAAACTTAGAGATGTTATAGGTGACCGAGTTGATCATACAGACAATTGGTCTTAAAAGTGCACCCTGTTTATTTAAACCATATAGATTCCCCCGAGTATAGCCTGTGGTATGATGACTGGTCAATAGCATTGTTGTGTTCTAAATGCTTATCACCCTCTTCCTGTGACCATTTCTTGGGTCTTGTTTCAGGTGGATCATAGGTATTTTTGTCACTGAGCAAAATTTTCTCATGATAGTCTTTTTGTTTAGCAAAACCGTGCGCCTACACGTGTCTGCCGGAAGGATTGTAATGTTGTTGTCATGTCTAAGTGATGTGAGTGCCTTCCTCTCCTCCATGCCGATGTTGGATGCTGGGGATTTACATTACTGAGACAGGCCGAAACTTTCGTCCACAGTTGCTCTGCTTCCATGTCTGCAATGTTGTTGTTTTGAATAGCTGTTTCTGTTGCTGTGATCAGTTCCACTAGCAGGATTTGTCTCTGAGTCATAGAAAAGATCAACCATTTTGTAAGGATGTTTTTCTCTGCTTGCGTGAGTTGTCTGTGAAACAACTTGTCCCCATCCTCAGTGTGCCATCCTTCTCTCGTCTGGCCACTGAGGACACTTGCTTTATTTTGCTGTGGTTTCCATCTTCCTGTGTTGCCTGGTCTTAGACTTTTCATGCTGTGCTGGATGAGCTTTCTCAGTGAATTTAAACAACTTTTTAAGAGTATTCTCATCTAGAAGCATCGTAAGTCTCTGTCGGATTCGCTCCTCTTTAGATTTTAGCACGTCGATGGCAAAAATTTGTTTGTCTCACTCGTTCATTGAGCAGCTGGTTCTGTGTCTTCTAAAGGATTTCTGTTGCTGTGAATGGTACTCATGACCACTGATCAATGGTTGTTGATCAGTGGATGTTGATCAATGGTCATGACAATTTGCATGTTAATGATAAAGAAACTGACCCACAGTCCAGTTTTTATTCAGCCACTGTGCAAATGTACTGTTTATAAGGTTGGGGACACCTGCAGTCAACTGAGACTGAAGAAGTCACTTGGATAGGCGACGAAACATTTCTCCCACTGAAAACGCAACATCCAGATCACCTTTTGGAATTTACTTACCTGGATGATTGCACATGTATCAAGACAAAACTAATTATAATTAAGAGTTAGCTTAACATGATAATTTAGCTTAACAGGATGTCTTTCAACTGTGGCGCAACATGAAAACTGCACATAAAGACCACAACTTATGAGGAAGTTTGAATGCATTAGCTTGCACTAACACCTAACAGTCTATTTTTAACCACTGAATCATGTTATCTCAGGACAAATCTCACTTTGTTTGTTACTACAGGAGGGTGGGGGCAGTTTTTACAGAATGGAATAGATGAGCAGGTCTAAATAGCTGCTCACCACATCTGTGCAAACACATTTATATTTTCCAGTTTGTGGAAGTTTGGCGAATCTTCACACTCCATAGTTAGTTGTGAAACTTTAGTTTTACTTGTTTTCAGGTCTAATTATTATAATTATTTCTATTTCTATCTATGACCTGCATACATGTACACGTTTCACTTGTTTCAAATGTCTCTTTATATTCCTCTTTCTGTCTCTAATCTCTAAAACACTCTGAATTACTCTGTGTCTGAAAATTGCTGTACAAATAAATCTGAATCGTCCTCTGTATGTTGGTATCTACAGTTATGCTATAGCTGCTCTACAGAGTTTTCTCACTGTCTGCATGTTTGTTCTGCTTTTCCTTGGTTTCACAACTCGGCTGTGAACAGAGAGGAGAGAAAAGCACATTGTGACATTTTCCTTCACAATAATTAAACAACTGCTGTTTGTGTGAAACTGAAGACTGAACAAAGTCAAAGCTCAATATAGATTCATTTTAACATTAGAAACAAACTATTTATAAGACTGTAAATGTCCATCCATCCATTGTCTTCTACCTATAAAATTCAGGGTCAAAGGTGAACACTATCTATTACCCTGAGAAAGGTCACCAGTCTGTTGCAGGGTTAAAACAGAGAGACGGGCAGCCTTTCATACTCACACCTTTGGGCAAATTTAGAATTCACCAGTTAACCTAAACCCATCAACCACTTGTCTTTGGACTGTGGGAAGAAGCAGGAGTACCTGCAGAGAACCTATGCAAAAAATACAAAAAGGCCCTGACCAGTTGGTGGATTTGAACCCAGGACTTTTTTGAGACTTTATTCATTTGGTGATAACCACATGCTGTCTCAGCAACACACACATTTACTTGTCAGTACACAGTCACACTGTTACAGCCTCCTGCTGTCAGCTCTGCTCCTCATCACACACACTCCTGGTCCCAGTGACTCAGACCCCTCTGGCACTGACCCTGAACCCTCTGCTCCACCCCTCCCCTGCAGCTGAGCCTCAAACCACACCCAACCACCACAGTCTGTGTTATGAATATTTTTAGAGGCACTTTCTGTACTCTGTGGATAAACCAATAGGAATTGTTATGATCAGATCTGTTATTGTGGCAAAATTTAGACAAAAAAGTGTCTAAATATTTGTGTAGAGACTAAAGGTGTGAGCAAAATTTTGGAAAGAGGTCAACAGAGGTATGGAAAAAAACAACATGTACAAGAATTAGAATCGGTTGTGTGGCTCTGTTTTATTTGCTAGCCAACAAGTACTAATACAAGCTTGTAGCAGAAATTGAACAACTCATTCTTCAAAGATAAGGAGATAAACACAACACAGTACCAGGAACAAAAGTCTAAACAGAGGCACATTTTAACCAACAACATGTCTCTTTGCTCTGGGGGAGCCCCGTACACAGCTGGGACTCTCTAGGATCTTGAAAACACATTTGACTTTTTTTTTCCACGATATGGATTTTTATCAAACCACCAGTCAGTTTGAAGTTGACAAGAAACGTCAAAAGCAATTGGTGTGCCTTCAAGCAATGAGTCCAGCTGTAAGATTTGAAACCAAGCCAGTGTGAGAAAGGTAACATTACTGATTACAATTGCTGGGCTTCAAGCTATTGTAGTGTAAAACACATTTGTTTATGACGAGCGGGGCGATAATGAGAAGTTTGACAGAGTTATTGAAAAGTTTGAGGCTGAACTGATGTTGAAGAAGCTATAAAGATTTGTCAAGCATGTGAGTTGTCACAGCAGCATATTAAGACATTTAGTGAAATGGGTGCAAATGCAGTCAGTGACTGTGCTACTGTGGGAGCAGTTTCAAATCAGACAGGGAAACACATACAGCCACGATCTGACAACAGGATCTTTGACTGCAAATGCTTTGGTTTAAAGCACATGACTAAACAGTGTCCAGCCCATGGTAAGACATGTTCCATCTGCCACAGCAGGAACTATTTTGCAAGGCAATGTTTCTTAAAAAGTGAAGAGGAAAAGAAAAGGCCATCAGTAAACATGGTAGAAGATACTGATCTAAGTGAGACATTTGTTGTTCTGATCAACTGTGAAAATGAATATTCATGGATCCAAAAGCTCTGAACTACAAAATCAAACAGGAGCATTACCAAATACCTAAACATGAAGAAATAACCAATGAAATGGCACCAGATACTTCACAAAACTCAATGTTTCACAAGGTTAAAGCTGAATGAAAGCAGCACCAAACACTGCAACTTCAAGAAAATGCGGTGCAGTCGCGTTACTATTTTTCAACAAACAAATTGTAGATGAGGCTGAAATGACCAGAGTCAGTGACATCATGACACCATGTCATGATCCTGGGCCTTTTGACGATCCAGCGTTTTAAGTTTGAGTTTATTTTTATGTTTATGGTTTATGTTTAAGTTCATTAGGTTATCTAGTTCATTTGCTTATTAGTTTCCCTTTGTGTTTTCAACCCCTGTTAAGTCTCCCTTGCCCTTCGTGTGTTTCATGTCTGTGTGTCTTATGTTGTCAAGTTCATGTTCTCATGTCTGCGTCTCGTTATGTTTCCTGTTTTATTTTGAAGAGGTCCTGTGTATAGGTTTAATGTGTTTAATTTTACTCTTTCCCTGTGAGTTCATTATGTTTATGTGGGTTGCGCTGTTTTGATCTTTATAGTTATTATTATCCTAGGTTTGTTTATGGTTATTGTGGTTATAGTTCTAAGGTTTTGTTATATGGCTTCCTGTGTTCCATGTTGTGCTTACGCGGTGTCTTTCTGTCCCATGTTTCAGGTCCCTATGTTCTGTCTCCCCAGTCTGTTAAGTTTACATGTCTAGAGTTCAGTAAGTGTGTTTCCTGTTTTACTTTGAAGGTCTGTGACTCATGTCAGTGTTTCTAGTTGTGCTTCCCTTGTCTCGTCCAGCCTAATTACTCCCAGCTGTGCTCTCCTTCTGTGTCTCAATTCCCTTGTTATCCCTCAGTGTATTTATGCCCTGTGTTTCTCTTTGTCAGTGTCGTGATCTCCCTCATAGCTGTGTGATTATCCCTGTGTGTTTATGTATGATTTATTATTAGTTTTGTTCTTTGTTTCCCTTCCACCCCTGCAATAAAGCAGTGTTTTTGAGTTTGTCTCGGTGAGTTTTGCGTTTGGGTCCTTTTCTTGCCTGCACACGGCCGTTTTGTGACACACCAAGCTGAAACATTCAGAACTGATTAAAAACTATCTAGAAATAATAAATAATTATAAAAACATTTTCTACCATAATTATTTATTTCAACGAATATAAATAAGTAATCTTGTCATTGCTCAGTTTGATGTCTCTTTGTCTTTGAACTCGTTGTTAACTGAAGGTTTTAACAGTGATTGTGGTTTCTGATGTGCTCTGTGTTACAGTGGTACAGAGTCCGGATGGCTGGGGAGTGACTTACACTTCTACTCAGATCTGTGCTGTAAAAGGATCAACAGTGGAAATAAAATGCAGCTACACATACCCATCCTGGATATATGGTCAAACTTATAAAACTTATCAAACTACTAAAGTTCAAATGGAATTGTGGTTTACTAAAGGAACCAATCATAATCCTGTGGATCTGAAATCAGACTCAGACTACACAGGACGAGTGGAGTATCGTTCTAATCAGAAGGACTGCACTCTGAGAATCACAGAGCTGAGAGAGAGCGACTCAGCTGTGTACAAGTTCAGATTCATAACAAACCAACAAGGAGGGAGTTATACTGGTTCACCTGGAGTCACTTTGACTGTCACAGGTAACATTTTATTTGAATTCATTATTTGCTTCCAGATACAGTTTGCACATATTTTAAGAACATAAACTGAATTTGTGTTGTTTCCTCATGTATGCAGATCTCCAGGTGCAGGTGATCACATCACAGCACGGACAGGATGGTACCCAGGTACAGCTGAAATGTCACAGCAGCTGTCTGCCTGATCATCCTTCCTATGTGTGGATGAAGAATGGGCAGGTCATTCTGAGAGAAACATCTTCTACTCTTCGGTATTCATTTTTTCCTGAAGACAACATTTCCTGTGCTCTAAAAGGACACGAGGAGTTTCCCTCTCCATCAGTGTGTGAGTTTATTCAACAGACTTTACTAACATGTGGAGCCTGAACATATTATCCTGCATGTTAACTCCATGTAAACTCTGGGCTTCTTGTTGATTCAAAGTGCTGCTGTTTTAAAAAGAGCAAGTTTTATTGATGGTTGGCTCTGAGATATCCAGGAATGTTCACAGGATTCAAACCATCAATAATCCAGATTTCTCCACACACATCTTACCTCGAGTGTGGCCATAAGTCTGTGTCTCCTCACAATCACATTTTCTCAAACATGTTTAAAAGAAAATGAGTTTGCTGCATGAATTTCTTCCGATGGAAATATTTTTGACCAACATGGCTTCAGTTTTATGTCTCACATTATTACTGTACAGTATCAACATCATCAGTGGAAGCAAACATTTACTGAATTCCTCAAAAGAAGGAAGAAAATACAAGTTTACATTCTTCATTTTCACTCTGATGATACACACATAAAAACTATGAATTAATATGATTTTGAATCTGTTCTATAATATCACCCCAATCGGTCCCAGCAGATGGCCCCGCCCCTCCCTGAGCCTGGTTCTGCTGGAGGTTTCTTCCTCTTAAAAGGGAGTTTTTCCTTCCCACTGTCGCCAAAGTGCTTTCTCATAGAGGGTCATATGATTGTTGGATTTTTTCTCTGAATGTATTATTGTAGGGTCTACCTTACAATATAAAGCACCTTGAGGCGACTGTTGTTGGAATTTGGTGCTGTATAAATAAAATTGAATTGAATTTATATAGAATTAAATTGAATATAACCTTTACTCTTTATATCGATTTCACTCATCTTACCAACATCATCAGTCAGGAATAATAATTTGTGCTTTTTAAACATGAAATATAAAGAACATAATGTGTCAAATACATTCATCATTTAGCTTAACCTATGCAGTATATTAATCACTTGTATTATTTATTTTCCATAAAGATAACAATAAAGACTCAGCTCTCATCATCATTGGTAAATCAGAGACATTATTCCAGTTTTTCCAACACATTCGAGACATATTCTTGTTTGATGAATTTCCAAAATTTGGAAAGGGAAAGTCAAACATATAAGAGGAATATTCTTCCAGCTCCAGTTCACATATTTTTTATCATCACCTGCAATTTGAGAAATGAAAAGTGTGAAGAAAACTTAACAGTGTCTGATTTGGTGAGAAGTGGAGCCTCAGGAAATGAGGCTTCACTTCTCGCTGTGTGTTTGAAGTCTTGTACATTTAAAATATGTTTTGTTCTAAAAATCCAACCACAGTTTGTAAATACGTTCATGTTTCCTCCTCCAGATGATCCAAAGCCTCCCTCTGTGTCAGTGAGTCCTTCTGGTGAAATCACAGAGGGCAGTTCAGTGACTCTGACCTGTAGCAGTGAAGCTAACCCAGCAGCTACGTATGTCTGGTACAAGAGGAACAGCCAACCACTCAGCAAAAACTCACAGCTCATCCTCAGCTCCATCCAGTCCTCTGACTCTGGAGAGTATTACTGTTCAGCTGTGAACAAGCTGGGGTCAAAACGTAAATCCATCACTATTGATGTGAAATGTAAGTCAAACAATTTTCACAAAAATGTCTGTCAATATTTCTACATGTTTGTCTATAATATCATCTTTCTTCTGATCTGTCTGCTTCATGTTTACAGTCAGCTGCTGTTACATTTATCACAGGTCAGATAGAGCAGAGCGCGGCTGTGACTGGTGATTCAGCAGCTGCTAAAAATGAAGGGAAAGTCTAGGATCTATCAAGTTTAAAAACATATATGATCATCTGTTCTCCATCTGTAGATGATCTGTGCTGAATGCCAGAAAACTGTGCATCTGTCAAAGATGAAACATGGTGTCCCATGGAGGCTGGAACAGTTTCATACCACAGTGCTCTCTCTGTGTTTTACTCACAACACATACTTGAAGATCTGAACTTTACTACATAAATATGATATGATATACCTTTATTAGTCCCACAAGGGGAAATTTCATAAGGCTGCCGACCTATTGCACGCAATGGCGGCGCCATCTTACCCTCCGACCATACATACATTACACAAAAACATCACATGGGGAAGACAGGTCAGAGAGGTATAACAATGGAAAATGCACCACATGAGGAAAGATAAGGACAAAAAAAATAACTCCCCAGACTGAGCTCCAACAGGAGATCAGTTTGAGAACAGAAAAAAACACCTCTGCACATAGCACATGAAAAAAACTCCTAATACACCAAAGAAACACATGACAAGCAACAGGGGCGGGTAAAGGGTGAGAGACAGCCGATTTAGACAGTACATCCGGGCCTGCAGCCTATGCGCTGGTCTCCTTGATCCACCGTCAGCATCGGAAGGAAATAAGCGTCGAAGGCGTTTGGAGGGGGGAGGGGGGATGAGTGTATGTCTGCATGTGTATATATGTCTGTGTGCGTGTGTGTGTGTGTGTCCAGAGTTCAGCTGAGACAGTGTCCTTCGCCCTGCCAGGCTAAGTAAACAGTCTTACAGCCAACCCAGGTGGCCTTGCATAGAAAGGGAAGAACAGTCAAAACACAGTCGTTATCAGGGTGTTGTTGTTCAGCTCCAGCCTTGAGACCGCAGCTGGCGCCGAAGGGGTATCCGCATGAGTGATGGTGCTTTTTACTTTAGTGCGAACAGCTCATATGAATTTCCAAGCAGTTCTACAGTCCAACACTGGTCTCTCAATCTCCCGTTGGAGAGCCGCGAGCTTCGCCATACTTGCGCTCTGTGATGATGTCATTCTTGTGCCCAAAGAGCTGATTCTGAGAACTCACGACAGTGTGCCTCCCCGAGATGTAATCCAGTTTGCACTCAGAGATCTTATTCTGAGTATTCACAGCAGCCGTAAGCCTTTCTAAGATCTTATCCGTGCTGCACTCAATGAGCCCATTTTGAGAAACTCACGCCTCTTCCCATCGTTTCAATCCCAGCAGGCAGCCTTGTGGGGGTTTGAACAGCCGGTTCTGCTTCCTTAGTTCTCCGGTAAGTCAGGGCCAAGCCAGCTCCGATCAGCCAGAACCCTGTTACCATGGTTCCGAATAGGTAGATATCTTCAGCACTCAGGCTCACCCGAGCCCAGACTTCTCGTTGAGAAAAGGGTGTCAATTGCATTCAGAGACCAGTTGATCAAATCCATAATTCTCTTTTAGGTTTTAGAGAACAGACTGTGAGAGAGTGTTCCAGGGAAAAGTAATACAAAAAACATGAGACTAGACAAGGACACAAGAGGATAAGCAGGGAAGCTAAGGGAGAGGAGGAGGAGGAGAGGAGAAAAGTGCGACCATCTTCGTCAAGAGCAAGAGCACTGATAAAACTGATTTCAGTGTTTTTAACTACAGTAGCTGGTCTACAAGATTTCCAGTATAAAGCTGTCTTTATTATGTTTAGTTTGTGCATTTGTGTTCTTCTCATTTGTTTATATAAGCCAACCAAACCCTGATGTATGCCTAGAAATGCAAACTAAAAGAGAAATATGTCACAAAGCCACACATGCTGTTAAGCATATTGGTTTTTCCAATAAGAAGTAAATTATTGAAGCTTCTGTAAAACACATCTGTCTGTGGTTTCTAGACGATCTGCAAATCTTTCCTTGACTGACACAGTGATGGTGGAAAGTTTGAACTGGCCTTCATGTTCCCAGAAATGAACTGTAATTTGATCCAATCATTCAGTCACAATGTGTCTGAGGATGACGGCATTCCTGTTAACACCATCCAGAACTCTTCACTCCTGTTTTTGTACACTTACACAGTTAGTTGATTGGGTCAGAAATTCAAACTACAGTTACTTCCCTGTGTTTCCTCCTCCAGATGATCCAAAGCCTCCCTCTGTGTCAGTGAGTCCGTCTGGTGAAATCACAGAGGGCAGTTCAGTGACTCTGACCTGTAGCAGTGAAGCTAACCCAGCAGCTACGTATGTCTGGTACAAGAGGAACAGCCAA
The DNA here is from genome assembly GCF_013358895.1 of Oreochromis aureus. NCBI lineage: Eukaryota > Metazoa > Chordata > Actinopteri > Cichliformes > Cichlidae > Oreochromis > Oreochromis aureus. The sequence continues at coordinate 7,159,153 of NC_052947.1, forward strand.
CCACTCAGCAAAAACTCACAGCTCATCTTCAGCTCCATCCAGTCCTCTGACTCTGGAGAGTATTACTGTTCAGCTGTGAACAAGCTGGGGTCAAAACGTAAATCCATCACTATTGATGTGAAATGTAAGTCAAACAATTTTGACAAAAATGTCTGTCAATATTTCTACATGTTTGTCTATAATATCATCTTTCTTCTGATCTGTCTGCTTCATGTTTACAGTCAGCTGCTGTTACATTTATCACAGGTCAGATAGAGCAGAGCGCGGCTGTGACTGGTGATTCAGCAGCTGCTAAAAATGAAGGGAAAGTCTAGGATCTATCAAGTTTAAAAACATATATGATCATCTGTTCTCCATCTGTAGATGATCTGTGCTGAATGCCAGAAAACTGTGCATCTGTCAAAGATGAAACATGGTGTCCCATGGAGGCTGGAACAGTTTCATACCACAGTGCTCTCTCTGTGTTTTACTCACAACACATACTTGAAGATCTGAACTTTACTACATAAATATGATATGATATACCTTTATTAGTCCCACAAGGGGAAATTTCATAAGGCTGCCGACCTATTGCACGCAATGGCGGCGCCATCTTACCCTCCGACCATACATACATTACACAAAAACATCACATGGGGAAGACAGGTCAGAGAGGTATAACAATGGAAAATGCACCACATGAGGAAAGATAAGGAGAAAAAAATAACTCCCCCCAGACTGAGCTCCAACAGGGAGATCAGTTTGAGAACAGAAAAAAACACCTCTGCACATAGCACATGAAAAAAACTCTTAATACACCAAAGAAACACATGACAAGCAACAGGGGCGGGTAAAGGGTGAGAGACAGCCGATTTAGACAGTACATCCGGGCCTGCAGCCTATGCGCTGGTCTCCTTGATCCACCGTCAGCATCGGAAGGAAATAAGCGTCGAAGGCGTTTGGAGGGGGGAGGGGGGATGAGTGTATGTCTGCATGTGTATATATGTCTGTGTGCGTGTGTGTGTATGTGTCCAGAGTTCAGCTGAGACAGTGTCCTTCGCCCTGCCAGGCTAAGTAAACAGTCTTACAGCCAACCCAGGTGGCCTTGCATAGAAAGGGAAGAACAGTCAAAACACAGTCGTTATCAGGGTGTTGTTGTTCAGCTCCAGCCTTGAGACCGCAGCTGGCGCCGAAGGGGTATCCGCATGAGTGATGGTGCTTTTTACTTTAGTGCGAACAGCTCATATGAATTTCCAAGCAGTTCTACAGTCCAACACTGGTCTCTCAATCTCCCGTTGGAGAGCCGCGAGCTTCGCCATACTTGCGCTCTGTGATGTTGTCATTCTTGTGCCCAAAGAGCCGATTCTGAGAACTCACGACAGCGTGCCTCCCCGAGATGTAATCCAGTTTGCACTCAGAGATCTTATTCTGAGTATTCACAGCAGCCGTAAGCCTTTCTAAGATCTTATCCGTGCTGCACTCAATGAGCCCATTTTGAGAAACTCACGCCTCTTCCCATCGTTTCAATCCCAGCAGGCAGCCTTGTGGGGGTTTGAACAACCGGTTCTGCTTCCTTAGTTCTCCGGTAAGTCAGGGCCAAGCCAGCTCCGATCAGCCAGAACCTTGTTATCATGGTTCCGAATAGGTAGATATCTTCAGCACTCAGGCTCACCCGAGCCCAGACTTCTCGTTGAGAAAAGGGTGTCAATTGCATTCAGAGACCAGTTGATCAAATCCATAATTCTCTTTTAGGTTTTAGAGAACAGACTGTGAGAGAGTGTTCCAGGGAAAAGTAATACAAAAAACACGAGACTAGACAAGGACACAAGAGGATAAGCAGGGAAGCTAAGGGAGAGGAGGAGGAGGAGAGGAGAAAAGTGCGACCACCTTCGTCAAGAGCAAGAGCACTGGTAAAACTGATTTCAGTGTTTTTAACTACAGTAGCTGGTCTAGAAGATCTCCAGTATAAAGCTGTCTTTAATATGTTTAGTTTGTGCATTTGTGTTCTTCTCATTTGTTGTTTACATAAGCCAACCAAACCCTGATGTATGCCTAGAAATGCAAACTAAAAGAGAAATATGTCACAAAGCCACACATGCTGTTAAGCATATTGGTTTTTCCAATAAGAAGTAAATTATTGAAGCTTCTGTAAAACACATTTGTCTGTGGTTTCTAGACGATCTGCAAATCTTTCCTTGACTGACACAGTGATGGTGGAAAGTTTGAACTGGCCTTCATGTTCCCAGAAATGAACTGTAATTTGATCCAATCATTCAGTCACAATGTGTCTGAGGATGACGGCATTCCTGTTAACACCATCCAGAACTCTTCACTCCTGTTTTTGTACACTTACACAGTTAGTTGATTGGGTCAGAAATTCAAACTACAGTTACTTCCCTGTGTTTTCTCCTCCAGATGCTCCAAAGCTTCCCTCTGTGTCAGTGAGTCCCTCTGCTGAGATAGTGGAGGGCAGTTCAGTCACTCTGACCTGTAGCAGTGATGCTAACCCAGCAGCTAGTTACACCTGGTACAAAGAGGATGAAGACTCACTTAAAACATCAGGACACAACTTCACCATCAGCAACATCAGACCTGAGCACAGTGGGAGTTATTACTGTGTGGCCCACAACAACAGAGGGACTCATAACTCCACCTTACAGCTGACTGTTGTAGCAGGTAATCATTGACATTCAGCTCATGTGGATTTAATGATGATGGCAGTGAGGAGGATATCTCATCCAACAGCTGGAAGCTGCTCGGTCACCTCAAAGATCACACTCTCCACATTTTACATCCTAGACTTTTGTCCTCTTCATTGTTGGTGATATTAATCTGCTGTGTTGCTTTTCTGTATATAAAACATCTGTTGCTCTGAGGAGGAGTTTTGGCTGCATTGTTGGGTTCTTCTGGCAGTGTTTGACTTTAACTTCCACTTGACTGATGGCCTTTCTTCACAAAGTATCCTCCTCACTGCATGAGCTCAGAGGTTAACAGTTAATAGTAGAAGTTAAACATGTAGACAAAGTTACAATTGAAAGCTGCTGAAACTGCAGCAGTACTGTTCTGTACTGGGAATGAGTTTTGTAGCAGTTGTTGACATATGATATATGACTCTACAGACGTGTTACTTTCTGTACTCAGGAAGTGATGCTGGTTTAACTTCACATTTAATTGTAATGTTTCTGTTTTTCTCACATGAACTTCTGACACCAGCAGTGGTGTAGCAGGAGTCTGGAGGAGGATATGTCTTCCTAAAACTTTGTTCATTAAGTGCTCAAATTTTCAATGCTGGGATGGCACCAGTTAACTCATTGTGCTGAAGGACTAATCTAAGTGGTCTAACTCTGACTATATGCCAGTACATCAGTGATCAGAGCACCGCTTTAACTGTTCTAACCTGCAGTAACTCTACTTCATGTTACAATCAGGTAACTGAGGTCATAAAATAAGGAAAGCATTACATGAGTTTCAGTGAACTCAAGTCTTACAGTAGCTTATTTTACTGACTATTCATGCATGAACAAGTTTTTGTGCAGTTTTACAAAGAGTACAATTATCTAAAATTCAGGCACAGTAACATTTATTCTACAATGTTGTGGCTTAACTTGATGTCGTGCCTGAATCGACTCTGTGCTCAGTTGTTGTAATGCTAACTTAACTGTCAGTGTTTTATTTGGATCTTTGTTTCCACAGGAGCAGGAACATTAGAAGCTGCTGGAGTAACTGCTGCTGTTCTCCTGCCTGTCATATTCTTCTCTGTCTTCCTGTGGATTCAGTGAGCAGATCTGTTACATTATTGTTTACAAGATAAAGTTTGATTTTAACAGTTTATGAATGTCATTATTTTGTTCATCATTAATTGTCCCAACCAGAAAAAAGAGGATGTCCAAGGAACCTGTTAAATCTGAAGACAGAGCCAACAACAGAGAACAGGTGAAAACAGTCACATCAGTGTTGTACAAATAACCAACATTGTGGTTTTAAACTTCCTGTTGGACTCACAAATCCTTCTTTGCTGTTGTTCTTTAACTCAAATACATTTGATCACATTTGTAGCTGAGATCTTTTTTCCTATACAGTGTTTACCTGATCAGAGACAGCCAGAGGAGCAGGATGATCTTCAGTATACCAGCATCCACTTCTCCAATAACCAGGCAGATCCTCTCTACTCCAACATCAGAGCAGCTCAGCCTCACAGACACATGCAGGAACAGGAAGTTACTGAGTACACTGCTGTTAGATTTAACAGAGGCAGTGCAGCCAAGAGGTGAGAGAGACTGTCCTCTCATGTCTAAGAAACAAACTCACTGCTTTTACTGCTCTTTTTCACCATTAATGGAAATGATTTCAGTTGATGCTATATCCTCCAAATCATGAAATGTTCTTCTCTGTTTTCAGAGATAGAAGTCAGGAAACAGGAGAGTCTCCATGTGCACTGTACTCCACAGTCAACAAAACCAGATGAAGGGACGGGTTGATGATGATGATGTGATATTTATGTAGACTCAGTGTAGTTAAGCTCAATTGTAGTTAAGTGGTTTTTAAAATAGGTGAAAATTTCTTATATTGTTATGTTTAGTCGAAAAATGTTACTGTGTTTTCCTCTTTTTTTGTATAGTTGTTGTTTTTAAATATCACACTGTTAATAATAGACCAAGATCTGAGTGTATACAAAATGCAGGTTTTAAATGAAGAATTGTTTTTTAAGGGACAAGCAGCTATCCAGACGTCTTGATGCATTCTCCATCATCCAGGAAAGTAAATCTCCAAAAGTTGAATCTGTTCATCTGGACGTAGCGTGTGGGCTGGTTTTAGTCATTATGCAAATGTACTGTTTATAAGATTGCGGAAACCTGCAGTCAGCTGAGACTGAAGAAGTCACTTGGATGAGTGACGAAACGTTTCTCCCACAAAACGCTACGTCCAGATGAACAGATTCAACTTTTGGAGACAGCTATCCAGACCTACCTGGATGTAGGAATCCAATAAAGTCTTTTCACAACAGACATGTCAAAGTGGATCAGCTTCCTCACTTTGTTCAGTGATTTCACTCATCTAAATCAGACCATGGATCACACTTTGCTAACTGTACAAGTCTCAGATTTAATTATTCTGAAACTAAGTTTAAGCTTCCCAGAACTTTTTGTTGCAAGTTACATTACTGATATAATAAAGATAAAATGTTTGTATTGTTCATCCACAAGTGCAGTCTCTGGCTCAAACACAGAAGCTTGGTATGTTTGGTTGTCAGTCCAGACATTACTGCTTGAATGCCTGTCATGAATTTAGCTAATCCAAGTGCAATTGCTTGAAGAAAGTCTTTAACATTGTCCCAACTTCCATTAAGTACAGTTGCTGCAGATGTGGGCTGGATATGCTCATCTCTCCTGGTGTCCTGCAAGGAAACAACCACATTCTTTAGAATAAAAAGTTATATTTAGTCTACTTATTTCATTTATCTGCGGCCAGGTTGTGGGAGAAGCAGCCTAAGCAGAGAACTCAGACCTCCCTCTCCACAGCCACCTCCTCCAGCTTATCCAGGGGAACTCCATCAGGTCCTGGGTCTGATCCAGGGCCTCCTCCTGGTTGGACACGGCCAGTACACCTCACCTAGGAGACGCCCAGGAGGAATCCTTGTCACATGCCAGAACTACTTTCACTGGATCCTTTCGATGTGGAAGAGAGAAAAATACAGAGAAACAAACAACAGTCATATGACCTCCGATGAGCACGTGCTTTGGCAACTGTGGGAAGGAAAAACTCCCTTTTAAAAGGAAGAACCCTCCAGTAGAACCAGGCTGAGGGAGCACCAGCCATCTGCCAGATCCACTGATAGTGGTCTTCTTACTATTCCACAGACCTGTTTGAAAACAAAGGGGGATTGCGCTTTTCAAACTCTAGCTCCAATATTGTGGAACAGTTTAGCTCCCTCACTACCCACCATCACCTCTGTGGCTTCTTTTAACCTCCTAAGACCCGAACTCTTTCATGGCATGCTTTTTTTAAATTTTCTTTGCTCTTTGGGCTGATTAGGACCTGATGAATGTAAAACAATTACATTATAATTACAGAATTAATTAATTACAGAATTAGCAGATTTTTTTTTTTTACCTGATTTTTGTTTCTGAGAAAAATGAGATCCACATATGAGGACATTTGTTTTAATGTTGATAGAACAGTGGCAGTATAATGTCCTCGTAAGTGGATATCAGGCCCTTGTAGAGCAAAATTTTGTGTTTTAGTCTAGACAACCAAAAATGTGATGTCCACATATGTGGATGCCAGGTCCTAGGAGGTTAAAAACAGCTTAAAACACATCTGTTTAGACAGGCATTTGGGTAATGTTCATGTGTAATATGTTGTTTTATTTCATATGCATTTATATTCTCATGCGAAGCACTTTGTAATACTCAAAAGTGCTATATAAATAAATTTTACTTACTTACTTACTGATAAGTAATGATTCGATGCAGAGAGGTGTGTAAA